>NC_083569.1:65852148-66152148 GCF_027579695.1 Neoarius graeffei | reverse complement strand
CTCTTGTTGGTTGTGGTAGCGTTGTTGCTGGTGATTAGGAAGAGTGCTTCAGCTGGGTTTATCCCTTCCGTCGGAGCACTGTTTGTTTTTTTGATTTGTTATTTTAGTTTTTTGTTTTAGGGGTAATCCTGGTCCGGAGTTTTGTACTCCTGTCGGGGGCACGCTTCGTGCAAATTCTTGCAGTGAGTTAATGCGTTAGCCAGTCACCCCGAGGCCGGCAAGCCCTGGAAGTCTAGCTACGTTAAGTTAGTTTGTGTGGAGTGTAGGATACCAGAGGACAACGCAATAGGAAGATTCCTTGACAACCAACGGAGGGCTTTACTGGATGGAAGGGAAGTATTTTGGCTCGGTCTGATGTATGGATGGGTGAGTAGATCTGTTTGTGTGGTGTAGTGTCTAGTGTAGTATTGTGGAGCGTTCGCTGTTATAACCGTTTATTGTAATGTTTGTGTGGAATGTGCTGATCTATTTTTAGATCGAGTCACATTCCGTGTTTATTTTTGTGTAGCCTATCGTAGTATTTTAGGCTGCACAAGCGAACGCGTGGGCTGGTTAAATTCAGCCTAATTAGGTGTGAAGGCTTTAGTGTTCAAACTATTCTGTGAGTTTTGTTGTGAGAGTTTGAAGGTAACTCGTATTGAATAGGTAGTGTATGCTTCAAGTAAGTTGTTTTTGTATGCTGTGTTTTGGGGAAGTATAGCATTTGGTGGCCTGTTTTTGGCTTCTTTGACTGCAGTTAATTGAGTTTGAAGCATAGTAAGTATAGAGTTTGTGCTTATTGTTGAGCCTTGTTATTGTGTGCCTCATTTGTTTTGTACTGGTTAGTAATTAACTGTAGTTATGTGTTTCAACACCTATTGGGGGGATAGGTAGAGTTGCACTTGTTTAAACTGTTGCAATATACGTTGTGGTTTGTGTTTTGTGTTGTAGTGCTTAGTTGATAATATGACAACTCCTGAAGATTTTATAGATAACCCGTCTGAGGACTGCTTGTGGAGACTGACAAAAGACCAACTAGGTAAGTTGGTGGAGCATTTCGGGTTGACCATTACAACACAAGAGAAAAAGATTAAGGAGAGGTTTTGTCTGGTTGTGAAAGATCAGCTAATTGAGAAGGGTGTTCTTGAGGTGGTGGACTCAGATGGGGAGGAGGCGAATGCTGTTTTTGAGGATGTAGCTGCCACTCCTGAAAAAGAGTCACAGCCGGATACTGTGAAAGCAGAGGGAAATACAAAGGAGGGTAAGGAGGATATGGATGTTTGTAAGTTGAATTATCGGCTGGAACTCAAATGTTTAGAGCATCGACAGCAGGTAGAAATTAAACGCTTAGAACAAGAACAAGAGCGTGAACGCCAACAACATGAATTGGCTATGAAAAAAACTTGAGCTGGAAACGTTAAATAAACAAGGGTTGTCTTCCTTCCCCCAATCTCCCTCAGATATCTCGTTGTCCTCTGCATTTGATGTAAGTAAGAACATCCGTTTAGGCTACATCCACACGACAACGGCAACGAGATGTTATTTAAAAATATATCGCGTCCAAATGGGCAACAATCAGTAAAATATCAGGTCCATATGGCAACGCAATGCTTGCTGAAAACGATGCAATACACATGCCACACCTCTAGGGGCGCTGTAAGACGGTCCCTTCGGAGACACCAGAACAATAGAAGAAGTAAGGATGCATATTAGCCACAAAGTCAGGAAAATCTGTTTGTAAAATTACATTATAATGACCAAATACAATGAAAAGTATTTTTCCAGTCTCACCTGTGAAAGGTAATCCCATGTGATCTCGTTTGGATGGCAAACCTGTTGGTACAGTTAAACGCAGCTAATCTTTATTCTCCGCTTTGACCTCTCCAAAATGGCGGTGAGGATGACCTATGATTCTATGCGGAAGGCGGTGTCTTTAATGGTCTGGAATAAATTGAATGCTAATTAAATAATGATTAATTTGCTCCTCTACGCCCTTTTTGAGGAATGTATTGTAGGACTTAAACCCACATCTGAAGAGGTGAGATTGCTCTTTTTTTCTCTATTTTTGCTGGTGGGATTGACTCTCTCTCTCTCTCTCTCTCACTTTGCACCATTACACAATAAATATTCACAGTGAAAATATTTTGTAAGCGCGTTTCATGAACCAAGTTATAGGATTTGTTGACAACTCGCATCGCAATGAGAAGATCATTGGCACTACTGGTGTTAAGAATCAGACCATTTCATAAATGAATATTTTGCTGTAGAGCTGCAGTGTTTGTACAATTGCATGTTTTTGCTTCACTATTACTGTCACTATTCTGCTTCTTGCATTACTACTGTGAACTAACACTGAACATAATAATAATAATAATAATATCTAAGCTCGTGTTTCACTCTCACTAGTGCTCTGTAAGGCTTTTTCCTGGTGATATTCGTTACACTTCTACCCGGCGTGAAGCACTCACAGTCATGTGGTTGTGACGTCATCGTAAACAAATCCGTTTTACTCATCCAGACGACTTCACAACGGCAACGTTGCCAGATCTTTCCACTCTGGAACCCGTTCTCAAAAAGATTGCGTTTTGGGCACCCAAAACGCCGGTGCCGTGTGGACGCCAGGCCTAAACGATAAGCAATTGTATCGGAGTCACCTGAATCCGTTGCCGTGTGGACAGGGCCTTAGTGCCACCATTCTCGGAGATGGATATAGAGCATTATTTCTCTCATTTTGAGAGGGTGGCCACTACACTGCTTTGGCCTAAAGCAATGTGGCCTTTAATGCTGCAAAGTGTGCTTAGTGGAAAAGCTCAGGAAGTCTTTTCAGCTCTGAGTAGTGATCAGGTTAAAGAGTATGATATAGTAAAAAAAAAAAAAACAGTCTTGTGTGCATATGAGCTTGTTCCTGAGGCTTATCACCAGAAGTTTAGAGACCTCTGGAAAAAAGACCAGCAGACATTTGTTGAGTTTGCCCGAGATAAGGAGTGTTTATTTGATCGCTGGTACACCACTCAGGAAGCAGGGACAAGGGAAGACTTGAAACAGTTAGTCCTGTTGGAAGACTTTATAAACTGTCTCCCTCAACCTGTTGCAGTGCACTTAAATGAACAAGAGGTAAATACTTTAGATGCGGCTGCCGTTCTTGCCGATAAATATGTGTTAACACATAGACATGTTCCTGATGGCCGGCGTGTGGCCTATCATAATCGAACAAGAGATTTTGTAAGGGGTAGACTGCCTCCTACCGGTGGAAATGGCTCACAGCAGCAGCCCCCCACCTCTAATTACTTTAATAATTTTCTTGGTAACAAGGGTGAGTGTAAGAGACCCTACGTGTGGGTGGAGCACAGAGGACGGCAGGACAGAGATCAGGTTTTATAAATTGGCTTTATTGCCACACTTTTCAGTCTAACAATAACTCGTACAGACACACACAACCGGCGTCTGGTTCAGGGTTGAGCTCCTTCTGCTCTCGCTCTCCCTCCTGATATAGGGCGCCGTCACTGGGAAGACACACAAACAGGTTAATTGCTCTCAGGTGACGTGATTCTGCCACTTACCTTCCCTGACTCCGCCCTCCTGTCACAGACCGGCGCTTGACCACGCCCCCGCTGCCACAGTGAGATAAGATGCTTCTATTGTAAGAAGGTTGGGCACAAGGTGTCAGAATGTAAGAAAAGTAAAGCAGTAAAATCGGTTGGGTTAATTTCTCCTGCTACCCACTGCCCATCTAGTTAGTCTGGTATGGGGGAGAGGACAACTACTGTAGTTGCTGATGGTAAGAGTGGCAATTATACCTCGTTTATTACAGATGGTTTTGTGTCTTTGCCAGGGGAACAGCCGAGTGTGCCTGTTCACATATTGCGGGATACGGGTGCTGCCCAGTCATTTTTGTTGGCTGGGGTCTTGCCACTGTCTAATGACACAGCTACTGCGACTTGAGTCTTAGTTAGAGGTATTGAAATGTCTCCCCTTAGTGTGCCTTTGCATCACATCCACCTAGCCTCTAATCTAATATCTGATCATGTGGTTGTAGGGGTGCGACCATCTCTTCCTGTGCCGGGAGTGTCTTTTATTTTAGGTAATGATCTAGCTGGGGGAAAGGTGTGGGGTGATGTTAACGTGGTGTCATCACCTATAGTAGTGTCTGAGCCAGAACTAAAACAGACATGTGATCCATGTTATCGGAAACATCCTGATGTTTTTCCTGCATGTGCTATTACCCGTGCCATGGCTAGGCGTGGAAATCCTGACACCTATGTCGCGTTGGAAGACACATTTTTCAGTACACCTGAGAAGGTGGACTGTAGTCCCTCAAAGCCACCAGTAGAAGAACAGCTGACATGTGATGTTGAGTCTGACAGTCTCACAGAACGTTCAAAGTTGGCAGTTGAGCCAAAAGTAGGTCCTTCTGATAATCTAGTGGGTGGTGGCAAACTTCTAGATATAGAAGTGGACCCTGACAAGGTCACTGGTTTTCTGTCTGATTTGTTTAAAGTTTCCCAAGAAGAACTGATTAGGGAACAGGCAGCTGACTCCACACTCCAACCCTTGTTAACCTTAGCAATTGCTGAGCGTGATGCTGGTGATACACAAGCACGATATTGTATCTGGGATGGGCTGTTGTGTAGACATTGGGTATTTAAGTGTGACACATTTACTAACCCTGGGTTACAGGTGGTAGTCCCATGTAAATTTAGGAATGCTGTTTTGGAGTTATGTCATAATGGACTGGCGGGATATACTGGGGTTAGGAAAACATATGACCGGGTGGTGCGCCGGTTCTTCTGGCCAGGGTTAAAGCGAGATGTGGCATCTTTTGTGAAATCTTGTCATGTATGACAGTTAATAGGAAAATCTAACCAGAAGATTCCAGTAGCCCTGTTGCGACCTATACCAGCTGTGAGTAGTCCATTTGAGCATTTAATTGTTGATTGTGTGGGACCATTGCCTCGATCCAAATCTGGTTATTGTTACCTGTTAACTGTAATGTGTCAATCTACAAGATACCCTGCAGTATACCCTCTTAGGTCTATTACAACCAAGTCTGTTTTGAAGGCCCTCACTACTTTTATGTCTACATTTGGTATTCCCAAAGTTGTTCAAAGTGACCAAGGCTCGAACTTTATGTCCAAGCAGTTTGCCCGTGCTCTGCAACAGTTAAGATCGAAGCATAACATCTCTAGTGCATATCATCCTCAAAGCCAGGGTGCTCTTGAGCGTTTCCATCAAACCTTGAAATCCCTTCTAAGGTCTTATTGTGTTGAGCTTGGAGCAGTTTGGGAGGAAGGGTTACCCTGGTTGTTGTTGGCTATTCATGAGGTGGTGCAAGAGAGCACAGGCTTTAGTCCTAATGAACTTGTTTTTGGGCATACAGTGAGGGGTCCAACAGCAGTTTTGGCAGATGAGTGGTGTGCTGCTGAACCACTGGTAAATGTGTTGGATTATGTGTCTGGCTTTAGGTATTGTCTGTTTGAGGCCAGGGCTGCTGCTAGGCACCGCTTGGGGAAATCCCAGGCTAGGATGCAGTCCCTGTTTAATCGTAAAGCAGAGTACCGTCAGTTTCAACCTGGTGACCAGGTTTTGGCATTGTTGCCTTTGTTGAGTAGTCCTTTCCAGGCTAAGTTTAGTGGTCCTAATGAAATTGCTAAATGCTTACCAGACCACAACTATTTGTTGAACACTCCTGACCAGCGTAAAAAGGTGCAGGTTTGCCATATCAATTTGTTGAAGCCATATTTTTCATCTAAACCACTTGGGTTGAAGGCTATTAAGCCTGTTGAAAATTCCGGTGATTGTGCTGTTGCTGTTTCTTCTGTGGTAGGTGAGAATGGTCTGGGTTTTGGTAGTGAGGATTCTGAGGAGGGAGTTGGTGTGCCACCGGTGGAAATTGTGGTGGGGCGTCTTAGAAACTCTGAGGTTCTGGCAGATCTGCCATCATTTCTTTCTCATCTCTCTAGTAAGGAGAAAAATTACATTGTTGAGTTAATACAGTGTTTTCCCTCATTATTCTCAGACATACCAACTTGTACCTCCCTTGTTGAACATGATATTGACGTGGCAGGGGCGATGCCCATTAAACAGCATGCTTACCGAGTCAACCCAAGGAAGAGGGAGCTGTTACAGAAATAAGTGAGTTACTTGTTGGTTAATAATCTTGCAGAACCTAGTTTCAGTGCCTGGAACTCCCCTTGTCTGTTGGTTGATAAGCCAGATGGCACATATCGTTTCTGTACCAATTACAGGAAGCTCAACTCTGTAACAAAACCTGATCATTTCCCCTTCCACGGTGTGATGATTGTGTAGATCATGTGGGTGCTGCAACATTTGTTAGTAAATTTGATTTGTTAAAAGGTTATTGGCAAGTCCCTTTAACACCTAGAGCAGGGGTGTCAAACCTGATCCATAAAGGGCCTTGTGGCTGCAGGTTTTCATTCCAGCCATGCAGCAGCACACCTGACTTGGCTCATTCAATCAACTGAACTGTCTTCACACAGTCAAATACTTGCAGCCACACCCACCCTTGATTAAAGGGTGGGTGTGTCAGTTGATTGAATAAGCCAAATCAGGGTGCTGCTGCATGGCTGGAATGAAAACCTGCAGCCACACGGCCCTTTATGGATCAGGTTTGACACCCCTGACCTAGAGCAAAATAACTGTCTACATTTGTTACACCTGACAATTTCTTGCAGTATCACTTTATGCCTTTTGGCGTTAGAAATGCACCCGCTACATTTCAAAGGCTGGTTAACCGTGTTTTAGCAGGGATGCTGGGTTGTGATGCCTATCTTGATGATCTGGTTATCCACAGTGCTACCTGGACTGAACATCTGACCCAGATAAGAGAGTTGTTTACCCGGTTGTCTGCTGCTAGCTTAACAATAAATCTCACAAAGTGTGAGTTCGGTAAGGCAAGAGTGACATATTTGGGTAAGGTTGTCGGGGGCGGAGAGGTTAGGCCTGTTCAAGCAAAGATCGAATCCATATGTAACTTTCCTGTACCAGGTACCCATCGGGAGCTGAGGAGATTTTTGGGAATGGCTGGTTATTATAGGGCATTTTGCAAGAACTTTGCCTCTGTTGTGGCGCCCTTAACTCGGCTCCTCAGTCCTAAGGCCCCCCTCCCTGTGGTCCAGTAACTGTCAGGAAGCCTTTGACAATGCGAAGTTCCTGTTAGCTACCTCACCTGTGTTGCAAGCCCCAAACTTTAACACACCCTTTTGTCTTGCAGTCGATGCCAGTGAGGGCAGCGCTGGTGCCGTCTTGCTACAGACTGACTCAGAGGGCATAGAACATCCGGTGTGTTATTTCTCAAAGAAATTTAACCAACAACAACAAGCTTATTCTACTGTGGAACGAGAGGCCCTTGCATTGATTTTTGCCATCCAACACTTTGAAGTGTATTTAGGGTCTTCCTCTGTTCCAATTGTTTACACAGACCACAATCCCTTGGTTTTTATTGACCGTATGAGAAACCAGAATCAACGCATTATGCGTTGGAGTCTAATCCTGCAGCGCTATCCGCTCCATATCAAACACATCAAGGGTAAGGATAATATTATAGCAGATGCCCTGTCTAGGACTTAGTTTTGTCTTTTTGCCTCTAGGGTATAGTGTTTTGTGTTTGTTTTTTTCCCCTCTAGTCCTGTTGTCTTCTCCTTGGTACCGGGTTGAAGGTGGATGGGAGTGTTTTCAAGGAAACACAAGACATTTATTTTTGTTTTAGATTTGTCTGGAACAAATCTCTTAGGGATGGAGGTGTTACGTCCTGAGCCCCCTCCTGGCATCGGCTTGCCAGTGCACGGGCAAGGCTGATGTCAGGTGGGATAATTAACATCATTCGTTACACCTGGGTGGCATACCTGGAATATAAGGTGGAGCTCTCCCTTAGGGGGCACCTACTGGCTGTGTGTGTGGACGCACAGTCATTTTATCTGCACTCTCTCTTACTTTCTTCCCCCCTTCTTTCTTTCTTTCCCTCTACATTGACCACATAACTGACATACACCTTCACTCATCCACACAGTCCATGCCATACTTGCACTACATATGTTTACCCTAGACGTTTGGAAAACTGGTAATTATAAATAAAATTTTACAATTCAATCTGTAACCTTTTGTGTGGTCTCCCTTTTTATGCTGCAGTGAGTTTACGAGCCATGCCGTGACAAAGGTATAATTTCCAGGAGTGATGTCATTTTTGTAAGACTACAGTGGTGCTTGAAAGTTTGTGAACCCTTTAGAATTTTCTATACTTCTGCATAAATATGACCTAAAACATCATCAGATTTTCACACAAGTCCTAAAAGTAGATAAAGAGAACCCAGTTAAGCAAATGAGACAAAAATATTATACTTAGTCATTTATTTATTGAGGAAAATGATCCAATATTACATATCTCTGAGTGGCAAAAGTATGTGAACCTTTGCTTTCAGTATCTGGTGTGACCCCCTTGTGCAGCAATAACTGCAACTAAATGTTTCTGGTAACTGTTGATCAGTCCTGCACACCGGCTTGGAGGGATTTTAGCCCATTCCTCTGTACAGAACAGCTTCAACTCTGGGATGTTGGTGGGTTTCCTCATATGAACTGCTCGCTTCAGGTCCTTCCACAGCATTTCAATTGGCTTAAGGTCAGGACTTTGACTTGGCCATTCCAAAACATTAAATTTATTCTTCTTTAACCATTCTTTGGTAGAACGACTTGTGTTCTTAGGGTTGTTGTCTTGCTTCATGACCCACCTTCTCTTGAGATTCAGTTCATGGACAGATGTCCTGACATTTTCCTTTAGAATTCGCTGGTATTATTCAGAATTCATTGTTCCATCAATGATGGCAAGCTGTCTTGGCCTAGATGCAGCAAAACAAGCCCAAACCATAATACTACCACCACCATGTTTCACAGATGGGATGAGGTTCTTATGCTGAAATGCAGTGTTTTCCTTTCTCCAAACATAACACTTCTCATTTAAACCAAAAAGTTCTATTTTGGTCTAATCCATCCATAAAACATTTTCCCAGTAGCCTTCTGGCTTGCCCATGTGATCTTTAGCAAACTGCAGATGAGCAGCAATGTTCTTTTTGGAGAGCAGTGGCTTTCTCCTTGTAACCCTGGCATGCACACCATTGTTGTTCAGTGTTCTCCTGATGGTGGACTCATGAACATTAACATTAGCCAATGTGAGAGAGGCCTTCAGTTGCTTAGAAGTTACCCTGGGGTCCTTTGTGACCTCGCCGACTATTACACACCTTGCTCTTGGAGTGATCTTTGTTGGTTGACCACTCCTGGGGAGGGTAACAATGGTCTTGAATTTCCTCCACTTGTACACAATCTGTCTGACTGTGGATTGCTGGAGTCCAAATTGTTTAGAGATGGTTTTATAACCATTTCCAGCCTGATGAGCATCAATAACACTTTTTCTGAGGTCCTCAGAAATCTCCTTTGTTCGTGCCATGATGCACTTCCACAAACGTGTTGTGAAGATCAGACTTTGATAGATCCCTGTTCTTTAAATAAAACAGGGTGCCCACTCACACCTGATTGTCATCCCATTGATTGAAAACACCTGACTCTAATTTCACCTTTAAATTAACTGCTAATCCTAGAGTTTCACATACTTTTGCCACTCACAGATATGTACTATTGGATCATTTTCCTCAATAAATAAATGACCAAGTATAATATTTTTCTCATTTGTTTAACTGGGTTCTTTTTATCTACTTTTCGGACTTGTGTGAAAATCTGTTTTATGTCATATTTATGCAGAAATAATGAATATTCTAAAGGGTTCGCAAACTTTCAAGCACCAATGTAGCTCTCTTTGTCTAGCATCTGTAAAGAGTCTGACAGAATACAAGACCAAACCATTGATGCAGCAGAGTTGACCAGACTGATCAGCCCAAGCAGAAACTGGAGAACCAGTGACAGCTCAACCAGATCAAGATTATCCTGTACTAGCTCCAGGCAAGGTTCCCTCAAAGGGAGGGCTGTAACTTGTCCATTGACCAAGCCTAGTCAGCCAAAGACAGTCAACAGAGCTCATACCAGAGGCTGAGAAAGGCTGCAGGGGCAGCCTAGCCAGCTCAACCAACATCAGAGGCCAATGGGGTCACCTCTACAGGCATGTTCATGCCAGAGGCTGATAGAATGGCCTCACCAGTCCAGCTGGTGCCAGAGGCCAACAGGGTGGTCTCAAAAGAGGAGCTCATACCTGTGGCCGACTAGGTGGCCTTCCAAAGAATTTTCATGTCCGAGGCAACCAAGCAGCCTCCCAAGAGACACCCAAGCCAGAGGATGATGAGTTGGCCCTGCAAGCTACATGCAAGGCAAATATGGCCTTGTACATCAAGTTCGTGCTTCCCTGTGATTCTGGTCAGGACATTTTTGCTCACCCTCACTGCCCCAAAGAAGTGACTTTGGCCTACTGCACTGGAGGTCATGCCACATTTGGTCCTTGCTGGCCTGAGGTAGCCCATCAGACTATGGATCTCTTGCTTGGTGGCCCAGAATCCCCTCAAAACCTGAGTGGACAGGTCAGGAGCCACGCTTTAAAAGCAAGTTCTGTCAGGTTAGTGCCAATAGCAGTGTAGGACTACAGCAACCATCAGACACTACACACCACATGTTCATCAAGCACTGAGTCACATTATCATGAGCACCTGAACTACATTTATGCACACTGAGCACCAGTATTCAAGTTATGTTTGCATAGCACTCTTGTCTAGTGTCTGTGGCAAGTAGTGTCATTGCATGTTATTACACCCATGCTATGCTTATGTATATTTCATGCTTGTCTAGTTTGTCTCATCTCATCTCATTATCTCTAGCCGCTTTATCCTTCTACAGGGTCGCAGGCAAGCTGGAGCCTATCCCAGCTGACTACGGGCGAAAGGCGGGGTACACCCTGGACAAGTCGCCAGGTCATCACAGGGCTGACACATAGACACAGACAACCATTCGCACTCACATTCACATGTCTTTGGGGGAAACCGGAGCACCCGGAGGAAACCCACGCGGACACGGGGAGAACATGCAAACTCCACACAGAAAGGCCCTCGCCGACCATGGGGCTCGAACCCAGGACCTTCTTGCTTTGAGGCGACAGCGCTAACCACTACACCACCGTGCCGCCCCACTTTTATTTAGTCTTAATCCTTATTCAAGAGTTCATAAATAAAGACTGCACTTGCATCCACCTCCAGCCTATCCATAACAGCAAAGCACTTGCAATAACAAAACATGCATGCATGCATCAATCAATCCACATTTTTAATGTTACATTCCATTGAAATGAGCAAAAATTACATTTCCTCAATGCTGATAACTAGCTGATATATGGTTTCCACATGTAAATACTTGAATTTACTATTTAGTCTCAAATTAACAACTGTCCATATTTTTAAGTAATGTGTTCATATTGGTCTCATTGTGGGCTTAATCTTATTCATTGATGTTATGAACATTGGTTAATGCTGCTGCATTGGTTAATTCAAATCATCAACTAAAATAAAACTTATAGGGTAGTCAAACTAGAGGCGGAATGAGCAGGACTGAAAATTCTTCATATATTCTGGGATATTCAAAGTGCGTTCTAAAAATTCTGAGTGCATTCCAAACATTCAGGCCCATTCTTGTGGCCAGCCCAAATGTTTTGCTCATGCTCAAAACATTCGAGGTGCATTCGAAGAGGAGAAATATTGAACGGCATTCGAAGTGTATTCTGACTGCATTCTAAATATTCTTACGGCATTCCAAACATTCTGATCATGTTCGAAGGGAAAAATCGAAATGGCAAGCCACTTCAAATCCTGCCAGAATGTCCCGAATGTGCCTTGAATGAGCTGGAATGCCATCAGAATGAAAATTCTTCGTATATTCCAGGATATTCAAAGTACATTCTAAGTATTTGAGCTGCATTCTCTTTGAATTCTTAGATGTTTAAAACATATTTTGCAGCTATTCCGGGAGCATTCTGAATGCATTTGAGGTGAATTTGTACAGCATTCGAGGCACTTTCCGACCAGACTTCAGGTGGTATTCGGGCAGCAATTGAACCACACTCATACGGCATTCAAAGTGCATTCTTAATATTCTTACTGCATTCTAACAGCATTCTAGGTATTCCTACTGTGTTCCAACTACATTTGAACTGCATTTGAAAGCTAATACACCTGGAATGTGCAAGAATCATTTGAGGCGGGTTCAAAGCGCATTCTAAGTATTCGAACGGCATTCTTACAAAGCTGTAATTTAAAAAAAAAATTAGTTCAGGGAATTTTATGTAAAGTGTTACCTTTTAAGTTTTGCTTCATAAATTTCTACTTACAGAACTGATAGACTAGTTGTAGAGAAATGTAGCCACAGAAGGAGAGAGGGTGTGATGCAGAAGAGATGCAGAAGTAGCAGGAATTAGAAAATATGGGAAAGGAGCATGGTGGTTGTTGGGGCTAATATACAGTATATGCACTCTCAGGTGTGGGGAAAAACTTCAGCACAAGCTGGCTTCACACAGAATAAAAAAAAAGTGGTGTGAGAAAACAGAGGATGGAGAGAAAGAGGAAAATACTCCAATAACCAGGTTTCACACACTGGCCTTAATGAGCTACTGGTAGTATTTTACCATAATGTTGTCCTGTCTCTGCATCTTAAAATAGGCATATGCAACTGCTGTAGAAGACATTTGTTTTGTCCCCCCCCCCCCAGTAATTTACATAAAATTTTAAATAAAAATTTTAAACAAAAATGAATTTTGCATGTTACTCCCATATAATATATACTGCCACTCTTGCAGTCACTTTTGCCATACTGCCTTTCTCTTCTATAGTATATATATCATGTAACAGTAAATAAATTGAAGATTTAACAACTTTGTCTCCTTTCCCACAATCCCACTGGAACTGTGAGAATGCAGACTCAGGTAATGTCACAGTAATCCCTTCTTGTTGCTGCACTCCACAGGGGCCTATCCACAGTGCTCAATCTCAATGGCAGGCTCACAGGCAGCATTCAGAGATGGAGAGCCCAGTAACGAAGTGCTATTTTTAAAAAGCCTCTTTCTCAAATACCAGCAGAGCTTGTTAAGAGCTCATCGTTAGAGAACTCCCATACCATCCCTTCACAGGAGTGTGAAGTGACTGTGCCAAGGCTTAGCGAAAGTGCCAAAGTTGTCATATGTTCTTATGGAGTTAACATCTTACCTTGCTAATCATACCACTGTGGGTGAATGTGGTCAGATGCTGTCAAGTCAACAAGGTAAGTGTCGTACAATTACTGGCCTAGTGTGTGGAAGGTGCAGAGATAATGTGAGATGTCAGTGTTAGGAGGAGGCCAGATTGGGGTATGTGCGTTAATGCAGATGGCAAGGTTGTGAGGTCATGGAGCTTGTAAGGAATGTTTTAAAAACCTCATACAAAATCACTGAGATGGCAAATACTTGATTGGAGATGATATGTGACTGATACATAATTTGCAGGATTTTCCAAAAAAAATCTAAATTTTGGAGATACAACCTTATGACAGAGATAGAATGAGAGAGAGAACTTGATGGGATTGGTCATGGTACATCTATAGATACTGAGAAATTACTAATAGATCATCCATTTTAAGGCACTGTCAATTTGCCCCAGATACTAAAAAATGCAATAGTTTAAGTTGTAAAAGAAAATTACCCAACATTTCTCAAAGAACCTATGTCAGATGTAGACTAACATTTGCAGTAATACATCTCATATTCCTAATGTTGTACTGTATTGTAGAGGAGTGATGGTATAAAAGAGGAATATTTAATTTTGCTAGCATTTCTGATAGTGGAAAGGGGAAAAAATCAAAGAAATTCATAACTTGTGGGATAAAAGAATAATTTCAGTCAATGCCTGAAATTCTGCTGGGAATTGGGGTGTTATTAGATGAAGTAAGAAGCCCAGGAGACCCTAGAAAGCAGAACTAAGTGAAAGACAGCTACATTTATCACAGCAAAAGCTCACTTTTTTGACATCAAATGCTTTTTGGAAAGGGAAAAAAATCCTACAGTTCCAATAACTGATTGTTAACTATGTCTTTGAATTATTGGGACCTTCTTTAAAGAAAATTGTATTTGATGGTAATTAGTGTAATCTCAGACAGAAAATGAGAAATCTTTAATTGAAGTTTATTCTAAGAATATAAACAAATCCAAACATGTCACAATTATTAGTATCCAAAAAAAAGGAAAAATTAATGTAAGAACTCTTAAGTGGTTCATCCATGTGTCATGATGCAGGCACTTATGGATGTAATCGAAGAAGAGTGACGAGGAGTAGACCATGTCAGAACCAAAATGCGAGACAAGAATCCGAATCTTAGAACTAGTGAGGGTCAGGCAATCAGCAAACAGTGTTAAAGGGAATAGATAAAGAGCATAAACGAAAAACAGGGAAGCAAGAGTCAGAAAGCCAAGAGTCAGTCAGAAAATAACAAGGCTTGGTATGAACTGCAGAAGGCAGAATGATGCTTCATATTGAAGTGGAGTGAGTGAGAGGTTTATGTAGGCAGGGGGGATTAATTGGAATAGAGTGACAGCTGATCTCAATAGTTGGGAGACAGAGGGCGCTGAGAGTTATGGGAAGTGTAGTCCATGGTGTTCATGTTTGTAGTTTGGACAGGTTCAGCAGGTTTATTGACAGAGCCCCCCTAAGGAGCTCTCACTGGGAGCTATAGTCTTTCTAGGATGCCCCTACCTCTGGGTGCAGGTTTGTCTGGGTGTAGTGCGTGGAATTCTTGCTTGAGGAGTGGATCTAGGATGTCTTTGGCTGGAACCCAGCTCTGTTCTTTGGGCCTGTAACCCTCCCAGTCTACTAGGTATTCAATCTGCCCTCTTCTATGTCTAGAGTTGAGGATCTTGTTTACCTGGTAGATGGGTTTACCTTCCATGATGAGAACTGGGTTTTCTTGATTAGGTGAGTTCTCAGAGAGGGGCCCTTGGATGGCAGGTTTGAGGTATGATACATGAAAGGTTTGTGATGGTCTACTGTGAGGAGGAAGTTCTAGCCTGTATGAGACTTTGTTGATGTGGTCCAGTACCTTAAAAGGTCCGATATAACATGGCTGGATCTTTCTGCAAGAGTTGGGTTCCCTGAGATTTCTGGTTGCCATCCACACTGTCACCTGGGTTGTACAGTATGTTGGGGTTTCAGCACGATGCATATCTGCATACTTCTTGTACTTGGCATTGATAGTCTCGAGCCATTGTTGAACCTCCTCCCATATGGCCTGGCTGTGAGTGAATAGAACCTGCCTGAGTGTGTCGGTCCAGGGGAATAAAGGCGACTGGTAACAGAGTACGCATTGGAACAGTGTTAGTTAGGTTGCAGAGTGCTTGAGGGAGTTTTGTGCATACTCAGCCCATGGTAGAAACTGTGTCCAATCTCCCTGGTTATGCATGCAAAAGATTCTCAAGAAGCAGACAATTTCTTGGTTGGCTCTCTCGACTTGTCCATTAGACTGAGGGTGGTAACCGGAAGTTAGACTGTCCAGTACCCCTAGTTTTCACCCTCCAGAAGCATGAGATGAACTGAGAGCCTCTGTCACTTACAATGTCTTCAGGGATACCATAATCTTGAAAGATGTGTTGAAATAATAGTTAGGCTGTTTAATGTGCAGCGGGAATGCCAGGTAAGGGTATCAGCTTGAGGGCTTCAGAGAAGCGATCAATGGTTACCATAATTGTGTGATTGTGAGGGAGGAAGGTCCATGATTAAGTCTATGGCTATGTGGGACCATGGTCTTTGAGGCACCAGGAGGGAATGGAGCTTACCGGCAGGTGGAGTTCTGGGTACTTTAGCTTGCGCACAGCTCAAACATGATGCAATGAACTGGTTGATCACAGTGAGCATGTTTGCCCACCAATACTTGTTTTGAAGCATTTGATGGGTGCGATGGCTGCCTGGGTGTCCCATGGTGGGTGATGTGCATGCCCACATGATGAGTCTACTTCTGAGTTGCCTGGGTACATATAGTAGACCAGGTGGAAGATTCTCGGGGAGTTGTTGAGGTTGAGAGTCTCTGATTTCTCTGTCTAAGTCCCAAGTGATGGACTGGAGGAAGCATTGAGAAGGGAGATTGGGATGGGCAGTGGAGTCCAGATGAGGGGGAGCAAAGATATGTGAGAGAGCATTAATGTTAGTATTCTTGGAGCCAGGGCAGAAAGAGATGAAGTTGAATCTAGTGAAGAAGAGGGCCCATCTGCCTTGATGGGGGTTTAACCTCTTAGCCTTCTGGAGATATTCTAAGTTCTTATGGTCTGTTAGGCACCTTCCAACCAGTGGCGCCACTCTTCGAGGCCCAGCTTAATTGTGAGTAGCTCCCAATTTCCTACATCATAATTTCTTTCTGCTGGTGAGAGTTTCTTCAAAAAGAAGGCCACTGGATGAAGTTTTTATTTCTCCCTGAAGCATTGGGAGAGAACTGCCCCCACCCCCATGTCAGAGGCATCAACTTCGTGTGAACAGCTTGGAAGGGTCAGGATGTTGTAGGATGGGGGTTGAGATGAACACTTTCTTGAGACGACAGAAAGCCTCTTCTGCTGTGGGGTTCCATTGAAGGTGCTTGGGTCCCTTCTTGAGGAGTGCCATTAAGGGGGCGGCGATGGAACTAAACCCTCTGATAAACCAGCAATAGAAGTGTGCAAAACCTAGAAAGCGTTGAAGTTCTTTGACAGATGTGGCAATGGGCCAAGACATAACTGCAGAGACCTTTGACGAGTCCATACAAACCCCCTCAGCACTGATGACCTATCCAAGGAAGGAAATGTGTGTTAGATAGAACTCACATTTTTCTGCTTTCACATGGAAATGATTCTGGAGCAAGCATTGTAGAACTGTTCTCACATGCACTTGATGGCTCTCTTCGTCTGGAGAATTTAGGATGTCATTGATATATGCAATAGCATACCAACCCAGCATGTCCCATAGCATGTTGTTGATTAAGCACTGGAACACACTGGGCACCGAAGAAAGGCCATTATGGCATTACTCAGTACTTGAAGTGACTGGCAGTGGTGCTCAATGCAGTTTTCTATTCATCTCCCTTCTTGATCTTGATTGTACGCACTGTGTAGATCTAGTTTTGAGAATATCCTTGCTGATCAAAGTTGTTCCAGAGCTGCGGGAACCAGAGGAAGTGGATAAGGGTATTTCACTGATACCTGGTTCAATCCTCTTTAGTCAATACATGGGTGAAGACCCCCACCTCATTTTTCCACAAAAAAGAAGCCCACCGAGGCTGGAGACTTAGAAGGGCAGATGTAACCCTGTTTGAGAGCCTCCTGAATGTACTTCTCCATAGCTGCTTGTTCCTTCTGAGACAGAGGGTATATATGTCCCCGAGGTGGTGACATGCCTGGCAGAATGTCAATAGCACAGTCATATGGTCTGTGAGGCAGCAGACCACAGGCCTTTCCTTTGCTGAAAACCTCCTTGAGGTCCAGATAACATTCAGGAACATTGTCAAGGGTGTCAGGCTGGGGGCTGTCCACAGAGGTGGATGCGAGAGTGACTTGAGGTTGAGTAATGCAGCCCTGAAAGCATGCAGGAGACCACTGTAGAATATTCTTGTTCTGCCATGAGATGAGAGGGTTGTGAAGCTGGAGCCAAGGGTAGCCAAGGATAAGATCATGACTTACAGTGGAAGTGATGTAGAGTGAAATGAGTTCTGAGTGACTTGCACCTACTTAGATGCAGAGAGGAGCTGTGCATAGAGTGATGAAACCACCTCCTATTGGTCCTCCATCAATGGTCTGAATGCTGAGCTCACTGTGCAGTGGTGTTATTGGCAAGTTGAACTTCTGCATGATTGAGTTGCTGATGAAGTTCCCCTCTGCCCCTGAATCAATGAAACCAGAGAGGATATGGGTAGAAGTAGCTAACTTTAAGAGAACTGGAACCTTGAACGATTTGGTATTGAACCTTCTTATCGGACTTGTATTGCATGGAGGACCTTCTTTAGGAGAAGAGCGAGGACAATGAATGGGGCAGCTATTGAGCTGATGTTCAGGACTACCACAGTAGAAGCATAGTCCCTCCTTTCTTCTTCTGGCATGTTCAGAGCGAGTTAACAGAGTGCGTGAGATGTCCATGGCAGAACTTTTCTCCCGAAATAGGCTCCAGTTTAATACTCTGCTGTAGAGAAGGTTGATGAGCCAAGAGATTGCCTACATGGATTGCGAGGTCAATGAGAGAATCAAGTGTGAGTTGTTCATCACTGCAGGCGAGTTCACTTAGGATTTCAGGGCACAAACCTTGGCGAAATATGGCTTTCAGTGCGGGATCATTCCATCCACTAGCGGCCACCAGTGTTCTGAATTCCAGAGCATACTCAGCCACACTTTTGGAGCCTTGTGATATGGTAAGCTTTCATCTACTTCACTCCCCTCGGGTTTGTGGTCAAAACCTTTTGAACAGAGTGAGAAATTGTTCATAAGGTTCTGTCACCTCGTTGCCCTTACTCCAAACCGCGCTGGCCCATCACAGTGCTTTTCCCATAAGGAAGGAGAGAAATTTGGCAATCTTGTGTTTGTCAGATATGCTGGGTAGAGCCATGAAATACATGGAGCATTGGAGAAGGAAACCTTTACAGGTGAGCGGATCTCCAGCAAACCTCTCCTTTGTAGCGCTGTGCTCGGAGATGACTCAGGATGCATTATGAGGGCCTGCGACATCACTGTTGCTAGCTGGGACATTCTGGTATTGAGGTCAGCTAGCATCTGCTGATGATCTCCTAATAAGCATCCTTGGGCATTGAGAGCAGTTTGCTTCACTTCTTCTGCTACATCCATGGCGGCAAAGTATCCTGTCATGGTGCAGGCACTTACGGATGTAATTGGAGAAGAGCAATGGAGTAGACAGTGTCAGAGCCAAAACGTGAGACAAGAATCAGTCATAGAACTAGCGAGGGTCGGGCAATCGGCAAACAGCGTTAAAGGGAATAAACAAAGAGCGTAAACGGAAAACAGGGAAGCAAGAGTCAGAAGAACGAGCATCAGTCAGAAGGCTTGGTATGAACTATAGAAGCCAGAATATTACTTTGCATTGAAGTGGATTGAATGAGAGGTTTATATAGACGGGGACTAATTGGCTTCTTTGGAAATTGGAAATTTTGGCTTCTTCCAGTTTGAGTGAATGCTGGAGCGAATTACTGCCACTACTCTCCGGCTTTTTAACTAACTTTTATCTGCAATCTCTACTTTTGTGATGGTCATTCCTCTCCTACCACTGCTACTTTGCATATTTCACATTCTGGCATAATTTCATATCGGATTTTCCCATGTTTATGTGGCTTTATTAGCCTACCTGTGACGCCCTGGCTCTCACTCCTCGACCGGCTGCTCTTGCTTTCTGGATCCAACTACTGAGCCAGAATGTAGATCGACAGGTTGGCTGTGTGGTCTATATTCTTCTGGACTGCCCTGCTCCTTCTGATGAACTCAACAGCCCTGCTCCAATACTCGGCTGCTGAGCTTCTGAAACTTCACCTCCACTTGGCGTCCCACCACTGGTACTGCAGCTCTGCCTTGACATCGCTCATCTTCCTCGTCGGAAATACATTCACCGTGGGTCCTGATGGAGCTTCAGTATTGATGACTCCTCTTCCATCAACTCCATCTGGACTTCATCTCACCGTCAACTGAGAAATTCCGCCAGGAGAGTGGACCATGGTGTACTAGCCAGGTCGGCTAATACTTCCTTCATGAGCGACCAAAGTGATTTTCACTGCGGACTATTTAACATTTGCTCACTTTCGGGCAAAGGACATCTCCTCCAGGACCTCTTCAATGACCACAAGTATGACTTCTTGTGTCTGACTGAAACATGGCAACAATTAAATGACTTTTCCCAGCTGAATGAAGCAACTCCCCCTGGGTTTGTTTACATCTGTCAGCCCCGTGCCACTGGCCATGGGGGAGGTCTCATGATGATCTATCATGAGAATTGGAAAGTCTCACCTGTCTCTGTGACAGCTTACCCATCATTTGAGTCTCTTGCCATAAAACTGAATGGTCCATCTCTGACCATAGTTGCCACTGTTTACCGTCCACCTAAGCCCAACTCTGACTTTATCGGTGAATTCTCTGCTTTCCTCACTCACATTTCCTCCCTCTCCCCTACTATAATTCTGCTTGGTGACTTCAATTTACATATTGATAATACTCATAACTACCTCACCAAAGACTTCATATCCTGCTTAGACAGCTTCGGGCTGCAGCAGTTTATTGATTTTCCCATGTACTCAAAAGGTCATATTTTTGACCTTATCTGTTGCTCTGGTGTTACTCCCTCTAATTATTCTGCAGCCAATCTCCCCATCTCTGACCACATGCTTATTTAATTTAATGTTAATGTCACTTTATCCAAAACTAAACGGTCTCGTATCATCTCATTCTGTAATATTAAGGACATTAACTTAACTGCAGGGCGGCATGGTGGTGTAGTGGTTAGCACTGTCGCCTCACAGCAAGAAGGTCCGGGTTCGAGCCCCGTGGCCAGCGAGGGCCTTTCTGTGCGGAGTTTGCATGTTCTCCCCGTGTCCGCGTGGGTTTCCTCCGGGTGCTCTGGTTTCCCCCACAGTCCAAAGACATGCAGGTTAGGTTAACTGGTGACTCTAAATTGACCGTAGGTGTGAATGTGAGTGTGAATGGTTGTCTGTGTCTATGTGTCAGCCCTGTGATGACCTGGAGACTTGTTCAGGGTGTACCCCGCCTTTCGCCCGTAGTCAGCTGGGATAGGCTCCAGTTTGCCTGCGACCCTGTAGAACAGGATAAAGCGGCTAGAGATAATGAGATGAGATGAGAACTTAACTGCACTGGACACTGGTATCGCAAATCTCCCTAGCATCAACCTCACATCCACTCCTGATGAACTGCTCTCCTGCTACAATAGTGGTCTCCAAAATCTCCTGGACACCCTGGCTCCTTTAAAAACACGGACTGTCTCCTTCATCCAATCCTCACCTTGGTTTACACCCGAATTCCGCCAACTTAAGGCCAAAAGTTGTCAACTGGAACGCCTCTAAAGAAAAACTGGTCTCACTGTTCATAAGGACATGTTTATGAATCACATTCTCTTCTGTAAAGATTCTCTTTCCATTGCAAAATCCAATTACTATGCAGCCTTAACCCTTAGATGCATGGATGACCAGACCTACACTCTTCCATGAGTGGGGTCCAAAATGACCCCAATTGGAATTAGGGCATTTTTGAGTGGAAACTGATTTTATGTTGTTCAGAGTTGATTGTTAATGCCATATTTTGATATTTGACATGTTCATTCACCACTTTGTATGTTTGTTTGTGTTTGTTTTGTGTGAATTTGTTTGTTGTTTGTTTATTTTTGTATGTCTGTACATGTACAGTTGAATTTTTGTGTGTGTGTGTGCTCACCCGTATAGCGGTATCTCAGAGGATAACATATTCTCCAGTGGAGAGAATGATGAGAGAAACAGTAATGACACAATGACAACAGTATGATGTTGTATGATGTTCTCATGCACTTTATTTACATGCTTACTTATCCCCTTAACACCTAAATATAGAAAAAAAGTGTAAAAAAAAAATTTCAACCTAATATATGTTGTTCTAAGAAGGCTCTGATGCAAAAATTGTGTTTCTTTTTTAATTTTGACATTTTAGCAACTTTTTGGGGAAATGTAAAATTACAACGTTGGCTCTCAAGGGTAGGTAGCAGAATTTCACTGGCATCATTCACACACTGTAAATGATCTGGGTGTGTTTGTCTTCACTTTCCTGCTGATAAAGGGTCACAGAAGTAATTGTATCTTCACAACAAACAACAACAATAATAGTCAGACATGTTATATTGTTTTATGACAAGTAATTTATTCAAAAAAAGTAATTTCCACTCTTTAAAAACACTGGATGAATGTTGTATGTACAAATCTGAAAACAAACTTAAGATGCATTTTTACATCTCCCTTCTTTACCTATGGTAGTCCAAAAAGCAGTTTCTTTGTTCTGAAAAACAAAGGCAGACATCACACTTCATACAAACAGTGTTAGTGTAGCCTTTAGCACACTGTCTGCACCTTCCCCTGTCAGCTTTGATGGGGGAAATGCCCAGTCATGTCTTTGCAGACATCACTTGGTGGGTGTGCATTTCTCCTCTTATGGCCCTTTTCCACTACCCTTTTTCAGCTCACTTCAGCTCACTTCAGCTCACTTCAGCCCGACACGGCTTGCGTTTCGACTACCAAAAACCAGCATGACTCAGCTCGCTTCAGCCCTGCTTAGCCCCTAAAACTCGCACCATTTTGGAGTGGGGCTGAAGCGAGCCAAAGCGAGCCGAGTGAGGCTGGGGGCGTGAGCAGACACTCCCCTGTGCACTGATTGGTGAGGAGGAGTGTCCTCACATGCCCACACATGCCCCGCGAGCGCGCTGGGATCTGTAAACACCGTAAACCCGGAAGGAGAAGAATTACGAATTACGAGAATTTCTGAAGCCTTATGCGCCTCGCCTCATCTATACGCTCTTGCCAGTATCTGTCCGCGTTGTCGGTGACAACAAGCCACAGTACCAAGACCAGCAACACTAACGACTCCATGTCCTCCATGTTTATTGTTTACTATCCGGGTCGTGAGACTACCGCTTAAAAGCTCACTGATGTCACTGTTTGCGCTGCTTAACGACATCACCTGACGTCCACCCACTTTCGCTAACTCCACCCAATGTGTCCACCCACTTCCAGCCAGCACGGTTCAGCGCGGTTGTAGTCGAAATGCAACTCCAACAGCCCCGCTCAGCCCGACTCAGCACGGCACGGCTCAGCCCAACTCAGCCGCGTTTGTAGTGGAAAAGAGGCATTAGAGGGCCTAGCAGCTGGAGAACTCATAGGGCTTGAGGATGGCCGCCCTTGCTTTGGCACTGGGACAGATGTGCCAGTCAGGATAAGGGAGGATGCCAATTGGGCCTGAAACCGTCTCCTGATCAGGATCTCTTTCTTTGGAATAGCCCAGGCCTTGCAGTCCCATTTGTACAGGAGCCAAGCGTTGATCACAGCTAGAATAATTGTCTGCCAGAAGATGTAGATGTACCAACGATGGGACTTGAGAGGAAACTTGTACTTGGCCACAAATGAGTCCAGCAAATCCACTCCCCCCATGTTTTTGTTGTAGGTCGTCACGATGTTAGGCCTCTGAACTTCCACAAATGTTTTGGCAGTTTTGTCCCAACGTTTAACCTTTTCCACTGGTTCTGGGCCAGTAAAGGATGACACAAGTGTCACCTGATGGGTGTCGTACCATGTCACAGCACAAATGTTGTGGTTCTTCTCCACTCTGACATCAAATGTCCCTCTTCCCTTTTTCTTCAAGGTTTTCTCATCATTGAGGTTGCAGTTTGGAAGCCGTACTTTACTGTTAGCACAGTAAGCTAGTGTAATAAAAATAAGTATAGAATAACATAAGTATGCAGTAACAACACAATCACACAAGATTCATTGATGTTGAAAATAAGTTAACATTTTAGGACTATTGTATGGCGAATAAAACTGATGATAATACTTACATGTGTGTTGCTGAGTAAAAATGCTCTTCAGGGTGGTGAGAATGTAAGCAGTAGATGTGTTGATCGGCAACAAATGTATTCCTGACAACCAGAGGTGACAAAAATAAAAAGTTCCTAGGGATATCAACTGAAACTCCATATAAAATGGTTGGGGTCCGTTTGGACCCCACTTATGGAAAAGTTGGGTATTGATACAAAATATAAAATAACTTAAAAGAAAAAAAACTATACATACAAATCCAAATGAGAACATATCAAAAACACCCTATTTGAGGAATACATGGAAGGTTAGACAATATAAATGTAAAATGACAAAGATTTTGCAACAAAACTACCACTGGGGTCCGTTTGGACCCCACTTATGCATCTAAGTTAATCAGACTAGGTAATTTAACCTTCCTCTAGTGTCAGGGTCAGCACCGACCCGTTTTTAGGTTTAGCATGCATAAAAGTACTACATAAATTTGTTTATTGCATTAAGACTTTTTGACTTTGTCAGGAACTTCTATTTAAACAAAATAAAATCCAAAAAAATAATTTTACTAAATTATAAAATGCTCTGGTGAAAATTGTGACCTTTGTGTTGTTAGGGTCAATTTTGACCCAGTTAAAATATAAGATTATAAAACAATAATAAATGCCAAAACTGAAATCACAAACACACAATCAGCCAACAGCCTACAGCCAGCTCTTCCTCCAACCACTTGAGCTTCAGTCAGGGGCTTTTCTCTTTGCCTGTTTGACAGAACAAACAAAGACAGACACGTCCAGGCATGTAAGGCCAATTGAGTTTAGAGCTGGTGACTTGCAGAGTACACATCTCCAATTTACAGCATGCAACAATGAGAAGAGAACTGAATGTAAGCCAAGCTCTGGATCATATCTTTGCTGATAATGAAGCAGAGGACACAGAGCAGTATGGAGCACTTGCATGTGACGTCATGATCCAGATTGTGACAGACGCCATCGTGTCGGTCAAACGCCATATTCCGCCTTCTACTTCTGGTTCTACTTCTGCTTTTACTTCTACCTTTTCTTCTGGAAAACCCTACTATATACAATTCTACTACAACGGCTGCGGCTACAAGCTCTCCCTACCTGTGCACGTTTTTTATGTTTTTTGTGTGTATTTTTGCATGTTGTTCGTCTGTACCGGACTTCAATATCCACTACAACCGTATGGACTTACTGGACATTGGTTTCCAGCAGAAAATGACGGTTTGTAGTGATTTCCATCGCATGCACAACATTCCGGACGAGAAATAATAAATAAATAACATTTCGGGGTCTCCGTGGATTGTTATTGGAAGCAAAGCGAAGGAGGCGGTGCCGGGAGCAGAAGCAAAAGCGAGGCTACAGGCAGAGCCGGCCTGTTGACTAAGCTCAGAAAACAGCTACTCAAACCTCCACTGCCAAGCCTCTACCTCTCCAACGCCAGATCCATGTAAACAAGATGGACGATTTGGAATTACCTTATTCTATTCTATAATTGGCTGGTCAGTGCTATACTCAATACTTAAGTGACTTACCCATCCAATGAGGATAATTTTCTTGTTTACAAGATGCCACATGTGAGTCGCTGACAAATCCTGAATTTCTGTAGAGATAACTTTCCAGAGATTTATAAGCACGCAGTGCTTCACCACTGAACAGCGAGGGAAAGTTAATGAGGTAATCATACACGTCCGGGTATTCCGCTGGCAGTTCAAAATCTGGTCGTGAAAACTCCATCCGGTAAGCCATAAGGGTCACAAATCTGTAGATCGTTTATTTTAGACATATATCTAGTTATCTGTTCATTAGAAAAGTGAGCCGTGTAGTCCATCGGTTGAAATTGATCCATTCTGTACATGAGTGCAGCAGTATTCAGCGGTATTTTTGACCGACAAGATGGGGGTTGTGTACTTTCCGGTCACGTGACTGCAAGATCTCTATAGCGATGGAGATGAGCAGGTCTCTGAGGAGGAAGATGATGTGGCATATCAACCGGAAGACACAGACACATCTGATCAGACTGATGAGGAGGTCACCGGTGCTGAAGCTGCTCCTGCTGAAACATTCAGATCCAAAAGTGGCAACATCTGTTGGAGCTCAGTATGTCCTGACGTACATGGCAGGACAGCTGCTGCAAATGTCATCAAAATGACCCCTGGGATCACAAGGTTTGCTGTGATGAGAGTAAGTGACATCAAGTCATGTTTTAATCTGTTTATGCCATTGTCACTAAAAAAAAGTCATAATTGCTATGACAAACCTTGAAGGAAAAAAGTCCATGGCAACATGTGGAATGACATTGATGAGGAATGCCTGGATGCCTACATTGGTGTTCTTCTCCTTGCTGGAGTGTACAGATCCAGCAATGAGGCCACTGATAGTCTCTGGGACGCATCGACAGGCAGGAATATTTTTTGAAAAAAAAAGACTTGTTTTTTGCCCTTTTCTTGAAGTAAATATATATGGGTCGAAATTGACCCAAAACACCATAGATGTTACTATAGTTGATAATATTAAAATTAAAATATTTTTTTGAACATTTAAGAGATGTGATCTAATACCCCTCAGTAATAGTCAGGTAACAGAACAACCTTTTATTTGTTTACATTATTCTCTTGAGGTTCATTTGACCACTTTTTTATATTGAAAACGAGGGGTATGTTGTTAAAAGAAAGGCCCAGGGGGCCACAACAAAAATATTAAAACCAATCTTTTCATGGATAAGGGAGCCTAACAAGGTAACCAAGAGGTAAGAAACAAATTGGATGATAAATAATTGTTTTTAGGGTATTTTATGGCTGATTTAAGACATGGGTCAAAACTGACCCGTTAACATAAGAGATAGTAACAGAAAGCTAACACCAGAGCAAGGGTAAACACACAAGCATTATTTTCTCTGGTTAACAAAACACTACGCCCACCTGACTGTCTCCCTCCCCATTTCTACTCAACTGATTTTTGTAACTCAATTGTGGCATCTTTCAACACAAAGATTGACAGTATTCATCAGCAACTAGCCCATCACATCTCAGCCACCTCACCCTTCCCAGCTTTTCAAATCCCTTTCTCCCACCCACTCTCTAGCTTCAAACTTCCCTCTGCTGCTGATATATCTGACCTCATCCACAAATCCAAGCCATCTACCTGCCAGCTTGATCCTCTCCCTACTTCTCTGGTAAAAACCTCCATCCATTCTCTGACTCCTCTAATAACTGCTATTGTCCATTCTTCTCTCACCTCTGGTACTGCCCCCTCATCTTTCAAATCAGAAATAGTAGCCCCAATTCTTAAGAAACCTGGTGCTGACCCCAGTAATTTCAACAAACTTCATCCCATCTCCAATCTCCCTTTCCTTTCCAAAATCCTGGAAAAAACTGTTGCATCTCAGGTTCACGATCACCTCTCTCTTAATAATCTCTATGAACAGTTCCAGTCTGGCTTTTGCCCACTTCAAAGCACAGAAACAGCTCTTTTCAAAATCACTAACGACCTCTTCATGACTGTTGACACTGGACTCCTTACCATCCTCATCCTCCTCGACTTGAGCGTGGCCTTTGACACAAACTCCCACACCATCCTCATTGACAGATTAGCCACTATTGGACTATCTGACACGCCCCTGAACTGGTTTAAATCATCTCTCTCTGGCCGCACTCAGTTGGTCCAACTGAAAACATTCACATCCCAACCATTCCCCCTCTCTTCTGGTGTACCCCAAGGTTCTGTGCTTGGACCTCTCTTATTCATTATCTACCTCCTCCCTCTTGGCAGTATTTTCTGTAAATTTAACATCCAGTTCCATTGCTACACAGATGACACCCAGCTCTACCTGTCTACCAAACCTACCTCTTGTCTCCCACCCACCTCCCTCTCTGATTGCCTACAGGAGCTCAGATCCTGGTTCTCCCATAACTTCCTTAAACTTAACAGTGATAAAACTGAGGTCCTTCTCATTGGCACTAAATCCACTCTTTCAAAAATGAACAGTCTCTCAATTTCCTTTGATAACTCCTCAGTTTCCCCCCTCCCCCCAGGTTAAGAGTCTGGGTGTCATCCTTGATAGCACTCTATCATTCCAGTCCCACATAAATAATGTCACTCGGTCAGCTTACTTCCATCTATGTAATATCTCACGCCTGCGCCCGTCCCTCACACCCAACAGTACTGCTAACCGGAGCACCCGGAGGAAACCCACGCAGACATGGGGAGAACATGCAAACTCCACACAGAAAGGCCCTCACCGGCCCCGGGGCTCGAACCCAGGACCTTCTTGCTGTGAGGCGACAGCGCTAACCACTACACCACCACTACACTACATATTTATATATATATATATATATATATATATAAATAAAATAGCTACACATCTGAAGATGCCCATTCACTGTTAAGACAATAAATCAGGGTTTAAAACTCCTGGCTCTGTAATGAGCATGCCTGGAAAGCAAGTAAGGATTGTGGTTAACCCTCCTCTTACCTTCAAAATTACTAACATCTTTTATCCTTGGGGTCAATTTGACCCCATCAATTTAAACTTTCAAAAAATGATTATAATTAAAATTGTTCCCCAAGTTTATTTGTCAGGTACTTTGTTTGTTTGTTGACTACCTAAATAGTCCTTTAAAGAAAACAACCTGCCCCCCCCCACCACCCCCCTTATACATCCAGAATACCTGTTACACGACTATGGAGAAATATGCAGATCACCATAAAATCTCACTGATTGACCAAAAATTGGAAAGAGATACAGTATCTTTTTGGTGTTTTAATGGCTTTATATTATTTCTAAGTAAATATTTTTGCTATCTATAACATTTGGAATGAAAAACAATTTCTGTTATCAAGAATAGTAACATGTATTATGTTCGGGGTCAATTTGACCCCAGGAAAAATACACACAATGGTGTAGTGGTTAGCGCTGTCGCCTCACAGCAAGAAGGTCCGGGTTCGAGCCCCGTGGCCAGCGAGGGCCTTTCTGTGCGGAGTTTGCATGTTCTCCCCGTGTCCGCGTGGGTTTCCTCCGGGTGCTCCGGTTTCCCCCACAGTCCAAAGACATGCAGGTTAGGTTAACTGGTGACTCTAAATTGACCGTAGGTGTGAATGTGAGTGTGAATGGTTGTCTGTGTCTATATGTCAGCCCTGTGATGACCTGGCGACTTGTCCAGGGCGTACCCCGCCTTTCGCCCGTAGACAGCTGGGATAGGCTCCAGCTTGCCTGCGACCCTGTAGAAGGATAAAGCGGCTAGAGATAATGAGATGAGATAAGAGATGAGACATTGTCACTAAAATGAGTTAAAATATGGGTTACCGAGGTTGGATTGAAAGTACTTATATTCACCAAGCACATATGATTGTGATGGTCAGATTTCCATAAACATTTGGCCGTATAGCATAGGAGATGGGGCGGCATGGTGGTGTAGTGGTTAGCGCTGTTGCCTTACAGCAAGAAGGTCCAGGTTCGAGCCCCGTGGCCGGCGAGGGCCTTCCTGTGTGGAGTTTGCATGTTCTCCCTGTGTCCGCGTGAGTTTCCTCTGGGTGCTCCGGTTTCCCCCACAGTCCAAAGACATGCAGGTTAGGTTAACTGGTGACTCTAAATTGACCGTAGGTGTGAATGTGAGTGTGAATGGTTGTCTGTGTCTATGTGTCAGCCCTGTGATGACCTGGCGACTTGTCCAGGGTGTACCCCGCCTTTCGCCCGTAGTCAGCTGGGATAGGCTCCAGCTTGCCTGTGACCCTGTAGAACAGGATAAAGCAGCTAGAGATAATGAGATGAGATGAGCATAGGAGATTTTCAGAAGAAGTTAGCATTTTGGTCTTCAAATCTAAAATTAGATGCCATACAAAGGTTGAAACTTAGTACACATGGAATCATGAACTCCATGAAGTACCATGAATAACCTTTGAAATCACAATAATACAGGAACTTTTACTGAGTGAATCTCACTGATGTGTCCTCAAAATACTATGCCCTCAGAGGCCTTCAGTGACAAGATATTGAAATGTATTTAAAGATCCTCACTTCAAAGCCCTATCCACATCATGTCACAATGATTTGCCAAGAAATCTTTAACTAGGGTAATTACTCTAACCATGTGATTAGCCATGTAATGACATTGGCTAATTACTGACCTGCTTTCTTACTTGTGTGCAATGTAATGTGCCAGCACTTCTGTTAGGAAATTCAACAATCTTCACTGGACTCTAACTAGTTTGGATGAAAGTGTTTACCAAAAGTTTTTTTTATATATATATGTTGTAATATTTCAGGCACAGTGTGATGTTCTATGCACTGTATGAATTTAGATTTTTAAATGGATTAATTTTTCTCTGGACATCTAGTTGTTTGGATGCTTTCTCAAATGCAGGCAATTGATTGGTAATAGGGCTGCTCTGGTATTGATGTCTGAGTACAAGCAGTACTGGCTGATCTTGAATCATTAAATGATTCATTCTCACAAGCAGATGGGAAGATCACACTTTGTGTAACCTAGCATGTACCCGAGTATGAAAATGTACTTCTGTGTCAAGATTCATATTTAATTCCATATATAAAAGTCAAACTGCTTTATTATTGTGTAGTTTAGTGTTGATAATACTGATAATACTATTATCTTCAGACTGGAACTGAATTTTATTTTTGAAGAACTTTGCACAAAATCTTTTGAAATAAACTGCCATTGATAGTTGAAATAAGTCTTTCATCTCTTGCCTTTTGGAACAATTATTGAAAACACTGGTATTTTGTCTTTGTAAAGATATCCTTTCATACATAACCCACTGTCATTTTCATTTTTTTTTGGCAACTTCACACAATTTTAATTTCATTGTTCCTTAGTTCTTCCTGTGAATCATATCTGCTTACCCATCATCTGCATGGTGATTTTAAGGAGTGCAGTCAATTGTTTTAAAAAGTTCTCATGTAGCAATTAAAAATTTCCTCATAATTGGAACAACAATGGAAGTGACGATAACTAATTAAATTTTACACTGAATAACTGACAAGGAAAGTGTTATTCACAAATTAATGAGCAGGTTCTATCACATGATTTGTTTAATAATAGAGTGTTTCCTTTGGAGAAACACTCTATTATTGTTGGGGAAAAAAAACAAACAAACTGGAGAACCCAGAGGAAACCCGAATACCAGGAGAACATGAAAAACCTGACCGACAGTAACCAAAACTCAGGATCAAGCCAGGGATGCTGGAGCATCCCCCCCAACAGCAATGGTGGGATGAAACAGGAGATAATTAGAAAGCCGTGAATAAGGTTAATCAGAATGTGCAAAAATGTGAATGTACACAGATGTCTGCAGACCACATTAATCTGCTCTGTAGAAATCTATAAGCAATGACAGAAATTGGATGCTAAAATGGATATAGATCATTTCCCCTCTTTTACTCATTTTCACAGGAAGTCACATACAACCACAGATCTGAATTAAGAGCTTTGTGTTGCCTATTGAGAGTAGCATTGGTTATAAATGACACAGGTAAAAGCAAGAATGTAGAAATGGGGGGAAAATTGGAGTTTGGTGAGAGAAAAAAGCCGCAAATGTTCCAAGTACCAGTCAATAGTTTGGACACACTTACTTATTCTTTCTTATTTATTTATTTATTTATTTGACTATTTTCAATGTTGTAGAATAATACTAAAGATATCATCTCATCTCATCTCATCTCATTATCTCTAGCCGCTTTATCCTTCTACAGGGTCGCAGGCAAGCCGGAGCCTATCCGAGCTGACTACGGGCGAAAGGCGGGGTACACCCTGGACAAGTCGCCAGGTCATCACAGGGCTGACACATAGACACAGACAACCATTCACATTCACACCTACGGTCAATTTAGAGTCACCAGTTAACCTAACCTGCATGTCTTTGGACTGTGGGGGAAACCGGAGCACCCGGAGGAAACCCACGCGGACACGGGGAGAACATGCAAACTCCACACAGAAAGGCCCTCGCCGGCCCTGGGGCTCGAACCCAGGACCTTCTTGCTGTGAGGCGACAGCGCTAACCACTACACCACCGTGCCACCCCTAAAGATATCAAAACTATTAAATAACATATAGAATTTATATTGAGTTATGCGGTAAACAAAAGTATTGAAGAAATATGCTTCATATTTTGTCTATGTGTCAGCCCTGTGATGACCCGGCGACTTGTCCAGGGTGTACCCCGTCTTTCGCCTGTAGTCAGCTGGGATAGGCTCCAGCTTGCCTGCGACCCTGTAGAACAGGATAAAGTGGCTAGAGATAATGAGAATGAGCTTCATGAGGTAATCACCTGGAATGCTTTTCAATTAAAAGGTGTGCCTTGTTAAATGTTAATTAGTAGAATTTATTGCCTTCTTAATGTGTTTGAGACAATCAGTAATAGTAAATAATAAAAATACAGTAAGTAGCCCTATCTGACAACTGTAGTAATCCATATTATGTCAAGGACTGCTCAATTAAATAGAGAAATGACAGCGCATTATTACTTTATGACATGACGTGTCTTTTAATTAATAAAAATAAAGAACAAAATCAATTAGAAGGTGTTTCCAAAGTTTTGACTGGTACTGTATCCTGCTATTCAAACTGCTGCAGTGCTATTGTGATTTGCACGGGTGATCATAGTGAAGTATTTACATTATTCTTGGAATGCCATAGCACCATACAGACACTCAATTACCTGCAGAGAATAGCATGCTCCATGTGACACTGATACAGCGCTGTGTAAGGGAGTTAACAACTCATGCGCTAACTTCTTAGGCTATTCCTAGTCCATGGTTCCACAGCTCTTTATTTTCAGTTGTCTTTTTAGGTCTGTTCCCCTGGAAACTGATTGTAAGTTTTATTTTTGGCAAAAATAATTATATAGCTTCTATCTTGAAAATCTAGTGGCTTCCAAAGAAACATCAGAAAACCATATTTTTGGTCTGCAAGGCAATTAAAAACAGTATTGAAGAAAGAACAATTAATTAAACAAGTGCTTGTTTGCTCCTTTTACAATAAAAACCACAACAGATCTCAGTTGCAGAGCCACAGAGCTCAATTGCAGCTCCACAGGATGCTGGGAAGCTGGCATAGATGTCATATACTAGTGCATCTCAAAAAAATTAGAATACCATGAAAAAGTTCCTTTTTTTCATAATTTAATTCAAAAAGGTAAACTTTCATATATTCTATATTCATTACATGTAAAGTGAAATATTTAAAGCCTTTTTTGTTTTAATTTTGATGATTATGGCTTATAGCTCATGAAAATCAGAAATCCAGTATCTCAAATTACAACCCCGATTCCAAAAAAGTTGGGACAAAGTACAAATTATAAATAAAAATGGAATGCAATAATTTACAAATCTCAAAAACTGATATTGTATTCACAATAGAACATAGACAACATTTCAAATGCCGAAAGTGAGACATTTTGAAATTTCATGCCAAATATTGGCTCATTTGAAATTTCATGACAGCAACACATCTCAAAAAAGTTGGGACAGGGGCAATAAAAGGCTGGAAAAGTTAAAGGTACAAAAAAGGAACAGCTGGAGGACCAAATTGCAACTCATTAGGTCAATTGGCAATAGGTCATTAACATGACTGGTGCGTAAGGGTCAAGGCCGGAAAACCATACTGGGTGCCTGTGATCTTCGGGCCCTTAGACGGCACTGCATCACATACAGGCATGCTTCTGTATTGGAAATCACAAAATGGGCTCAGGAATATTTCCAGAGAACATTATCTGTGAACACAGTTCACTGTGACATCCGCCTTTGCCAACTAAAACTCTATAGTTCAAAGAAGAAGCCGTATCTAAACATGATCCAGAAGCGCAGACGTCTTCTCTGGGCCAAGGCTCATTTAAAATGGACTGTGGCAAAGTGGAAAACTGTTCTGTGGTCAGACGAATCAAAATTTGAAGTTCTTTATGGAAATCAGGGACGCCGTGTCATTCGGACTAAAGAGGAGAAGGACGACCCAAGTTGTTATCAGCGCTCAGTTCAGAAGCCTGCATCTCTGATGGTATGGGGTTGCATTAGTGCATGTGGCATGGGCAGCTTACACATCTGGAAAGACACCATCAATGCTGAAAGGTATATCCAGGTTCTAGAGCAACATATGCTCACATCCAGACGACGTCTCTTTCAGGGAAGACCTTGCATTTTCCAACATGACAATGCCAAACCACATACTGCATCAATTACAGCATCATGGCTGTCTAGAAGAAGGGTCCGGTTACTGAACTGGCCAGCCTGCAGTCCAGATCTTTCACCCATAGAAAACATTTGGCGCATCATAAAAGGGAAGATATGACAAAAAAGACCTAAGACAGTTGAGCAACTAGAGTCCTACATTAGACATGAATGGGTTAACATTCCTATCCCTAAACTTGAGCAACTTGTCTCCTCAGTCCCCAGACGTTTACAGACTGTTGTAAAGAGAAAAGGGGATGTCTCACAGTGGTAAACATGGCCTTGTCCCAACTTTTTTGAGATGTGTTGTTGTCAAGAAATTTAAAATCACCTAATTTTTCTCTTTAAATGATACATTTTCTCAGTTTAAACATTTGATATGTCATCTATGTTCTATTCTGAATAAAATATGGAATTTTGAAACTTCCACATCATTGCATTCTGTTTTTATTTACAATTTGTACTTTGTCCCAACTTTTTTGGAATCGGGGTTGTATTAGAATATTCCCTAAGATCAATCAAAAAAAGGATTTACAATACAGAAATGTCCAACTTCTGAAAAGTATATTCATTTATACACTCAGTACTTGGTTGGGGCTCCTTTACCATGAATTACTGTATCAATGCGGTGTGGCATGGAGGTGATCAGTCTGTGGCACTGCTGAGGTGTTATTGAAGCCCAGGTTGCTTTGATAGTGGCCTTCAGCATATCTGTATTTTTGGGTCGGGTGTTTCTCATCTTCCTCTTGACAATACCCCATAGATTCTGTATGGGGTTCAGGTCAGGCAAGTTGGCTGGCCAATCAAACACAGTAATATCATGGTCAGCAAACCATTTGGTAGTAGTTTTGGCACTGTGGGTAGGTGCTAAGTCCTGCTGGAAAAGGAAATCAGCATCTCCAAAAAGCTCGTCAGCAGATGGAAGCATGAAGTGCTCTAAAATCTCCTGGTAGATGGCTGTGTTGACTTTGGACTTGATAAAATACAATGGACCAACACCACCAGATGACATGGCACCCCAAATCATCACACACTGTGGAAGCTTCACACTGGGCTTCAAACACCTTGGATTCTGTGCCTCTCCACTCTTCCTCCAGACTCAAGAACTGTGATTTCCAAATTAAATGCAAAATGTACTTTCATCTGAAAAGAGGACTTTGGAACACTGAGCAACAGTCCATTTCTTTCTCTCCTTAGCCCAGATAAGACACTTCTGACATTGTCTCTGGCTCAGGAGTAGCTTGATATTAGGAATGCGAAAGTTGTATCCCCTTTCTTGAAGATGTCTGTTTGTGATGGGTCTTGATACACTGACACCAGCCTCATTCCACTCCTTGTGAAGCTCTCCCAAGTTCTTGAATCAACTTTTCTTGACAATCCTCTCAAGGCTGCAGCCATCCCTGTTGCTTGTGCACCTTTTCCAGCCACCCTTTTCAGCAATGACCTTTTGTGGCTTACCCTCCTTGTGGAGGGCATCAGTGATCATCTTCTGGACAACAGTCAAGTCAGCAGTCTTCCCCATGATTGTGGTTGTGTGTACTGAACTAGACCAAGAGATACACTGTGTTCATACTGTTTTACTCAAACTCGAAAATAAATATTCTAATATTTTGAGATGGATTTTTTATGTTTTTGTACTGTATGCCATACTAATTAAAATTAAAATAGAAAAATGCTTGAAACATTTCAGTTTATGTGTAATGAGTCTATAATATATAACATTTTCACTTTCTTAAATAACTGATGGAAAATATTGAACTTTTTCACAATATTCTAATTTTTTGAGATGCACTAGTAGCTCATAACGAATGGAGTGAAGTTACTCCAGTACTCAAAATTAATTTTATACTAAGGGTTGCTTTAAGATTTGGCAACTTAAGTTCAAATGTTCCATCAATGTTTTCACAGGTAAAGTTAGGAGTATTCAGAGAAAGGTTATGCACATACTAAATTTGATTTCCTAGGTGTGTCATTCAAATTACAGAGGCAAATTAGCAAGCATATAATTCACAGGTCTGAGATTACCAGGTTTTTCTTGAGCAGGAGCACCTGAGACAAAGTTTTTCTTTAGTGCCTAAAGCACTAAACACAAGCATTTGCATTTATCCCCAAAAAATCATATTGATATAAAATGTAGCCTGAAAGAGGAAATAGCCTGGTTTTCTTTGCTTTTAAATCTAATGTAATGTAACAGAAAAGCAGGAAACAATTTAAAACTGAAACAGGAAAAGACTAATAAAATGACACACAAATGAAAACAAGGAAAGAACTGAAATAAACATCTAATAGGTGTTTGATATACTCCCAGATAGCAGAGGGTCGTTGATTCGACGTGGAATCATCGGCATGTTCTTCGACCTATACGCCGTCGAATCACCGTCGATCACCGACGTTGATTCAACACCGCTTTGCTCATACGAGTTTCCATTGAAACAACGTTGAAAAGTGGCTGGTGGTCGACAGAGAATAGACCCCCTTTCACCCTTTATTCAACTACGTATTTCGGTCGATTTATAGTTGAATTTTCGGCGATGATTCATCCAACTTTACTTCCTGTTTTATGTACAACAGGAAGGCTACAAATTAAGCAAAACAGGCTAAATTAAACTAGCTAACAATAAAGCATCGGGGCTCTTGCCTAGGATGAACACACACATGCATACTTCAACCATGAAAGTGAAACTTAATTTATATCAATGTGCGTAGGCTACGTCCTGTTTAATGTACAACAGGATATAAAAATGCATGCAACAATGCACCTCTCCTAATGTTTGTCAAGCTATCTAATGATGCATAACTTTTAACATTTATAAGGAACAGAACACACTTGAACAAGTTCTTAGAAACATTTTATGATTTATTTATAATTGTGGCCTATTCCTCCTGCGGCGCAGACACCTGTACATGGAAACAGAAAAACATAACCAAAATTAATTTGATGCAGCATTGATAAAGAAAGTCAGCAGTAGGCTATGGGTTTCTAAATGCCACCCTACCTCATTATTTGGACATGGGGAAAAACTATATTTAAAATCCAAAGAGGGATGGAGGGAGGAAAATTAAAACAAAAGAAAGAAATGAAATATAGAGTAGAGAATATTTGATAAAATTAAGGATGTTTTTATTCAGTAAACATTTAAAAAAATGTTCTACAACACTCTAGCCTAGTGACTTACCAGTAACAAAATAGACTTGAAGTATTCAGATCCGCTCTGCATAAAGCAGCTAAATCCTCTCTCTGTCTCCTGGCAGAAAGCTCCTTGGTTTGCTTGTGTCTCAATCACAGCTGGTATTCTGTAGAAAGACTTCTTTTCACCTTTCCCATCAGCTTTGTTAGAACCCTAACACAGCACAAAAGTTTACCATTGTAGGTTTATGATGAACCAAGTGCCTCGTGGGTTCACATACCGCGCGCTGCCTTTATTTCCCCCAAATCACGAGTTTGTTGGTCTTCCAATGTGGCGCAGGGTTTGTTTACTTCCGGTTTCGGATGACGTCAGTGAAAGGGGTCTAATGGGGGCATTACCGCCACCCACTGGATTGGGGTGTAAAGCAGTCTGAACAAAACGTGTAAACATAAACATAGGAGAAATGAACCCGTTTTTCTAACTCGTCCTCACTTAGTCTACTTTTCTTTTTTGATTAGTCTGGATTTGATATTGTAAATTTAAATGTGAATCAATGTATATTCATCGGACATGAACACATGAATAAACCTTGAGTAATCTTGAGGCGTGTGTGTCCGGGGCGCGGTGTCGCGGGGGGGGGATCGAACGAACCCTCCGATCCCCCCTGGCTACGGGCCAGTTGCTCATCCTACCAATGTTGAAAACTGGCCGGCAAAAGTGACGATGGTTCAACGTCGTATATTCAACCTTCTCTGATGGTCGACAGATCAACCTTTACCCACGTTGATTCAACGGTGATAAATCGACCCTCTCAGACGGCAGAGAAATCGATGTTTCACGGCGCCGTTTCAACGTTGATTTTCTGACGTACGACGGAAACCGACCATTCTGACCAAAACTCTACGTCGTTTCAACGACCCTCTGCTATCGGGGCTGCCATTATATTACTCAATGAATAAACCTAATGGTAATTATCACATCACAAAGATAATCATGCAAACAACTTACTGAGGTCAGAAGATCGGGGTCATGACATTGTAATGTGTGGGTCAGATGTACATTATTTTATCACACTTTTAATTTGCTATTTTTATTTGTCAAATTAAAAACATAATGCCAAAGTTTCTGTTAATACAATGTCCTCTCCCACTTTCCCCAGGTTTGAAGGATAAGCTAACCAAGCATTCATCTGTGACACTTACAGCACACTTTAAGTTAATTCATAATTTTATGGGTAAAAATTCCATCATAGTGAGTAAGAAATTGTTTCCTCCAGTGTCTCTGTGTTCCAGGTTTCCCTGCTATTAACTCAACTGTTCATAATTTATTGTGTACAAAATATCACTTGGTATTTTGATGATATCAATTTACTTTGCTTAAGACTGCTCTGCTACAATAGGTTGGCAACCCTCATGGCAGTTGTTTACAGATTGTGATGAGTCACTGCCTTTTCCCCAGGTGCACTAGTACTGCCTGGAGCTACACTCTATGCAAACAAACAATTGACATGGGCGCCTTATGCCTCCCACTACTGGGAATTCCTTCTCATGCAGTGCAGCCCAAGCAGATAATTTCACCATCTTACCTGAGACTTCAAGAAACATTCAGACAGATTTGCCTCAGTCCTCACTGTTTGAGAGGAGAAAGACAGGGAAATGAAAGAAAGATGACTTTCTCATAGGTATGTCGATATTATAGCACTGTTGCCTCACAGCAAGAAGATTCTGGGTTCAAGCCCAGTGGCCAACGAGGGCCTTTTCTTTGTGGAGTTTGCATGTTCTCCCCATGTCTGTGTGGGTTTCTTCCAGGTGCTCTGTTTTCCCCCACAGTTCAAAGACATGTGGTTAGGTTAACATGGGGCAGCCTTAGGCTGAGGTGCCCTTGAGCAAGGCACCTACCCCTCCCCCCAACTGCTCCCCGGGCGCCAGTGGCGATCCTAGAGTGATTTACTCCCCGGGCGAAACCCCCTGCTGGTGCCCCCCCCCCCCCCCCCCCCCCCGCCCGTCTTGTTTTTTTTTCGGGGGGTTTTTTTGGGGGACCGTTTTTTTTTTCGTGCCCGCGCTTGTGCCGCCCCCCGCGTTGGGCTCTGTATTAGCCAACAGAATGTTAACAGCTTTACATGGTCATTTAAACATTTCTCGTCGTGTGTTGTACGTCGCGGACACAGCCCGTTATAAATTTGCTGTTACCAGAATGGCAATGATCAAGTCAATGTATTACTTAAGACTCTGTGTAATGTCATAGTAGTGTAGTACTATGGTAGTAAAGTCTTTTTGATGACTAGTACAACGTTCCGCTGGCGGGATTGTGCATATTATGGGGCTACGACAAGTTAGGCACACACACACACTGATGACGTCACCTGCGCAACTTTGGTATTGGGCTTCCCCATCCAAAATGTTCACCCCCCCCCCTTTTATTCGGGGGTTTTTTTTGGGGGACCTTTTTTTCGGACCATTTTTTTTTTTTCGCGCCCGCACTCCTGCCGCCCCCCGTGATGCCGCCCCGGGCGGCTGCCCGGTCGGACCGCCCCCAGGACCGCCCCTGCCAGGCGCTGTTAGCATGGCTGCCCACTGCTCTGGGTATGTGTGTGCGCTCATTGCTCACGTGTGTGTACACATGTGTGTGGTCACTGCTTCAGATGGGTTAAATGTAGAGAGGAATTTCAGAAGTGTATGTGTGATGAATAAAGTTCTTCTTCTTAAAATTGGTGAGCCCTGTGGTGTGTTTTTTGTTTGTTTGTTTGTTTCTGTGTCTCTGTGAAGGAGGCCTTCAGGAGCTGCTGGGTACATTGTTCCAGGTAATCTGAGCCCAACATCCCACTAGCTTAGGGTGACCAGACGTCCCGGTTTTACCGGGACAGTCCCGATTTGGGGTTGTGTGTCCCGAGTCCCGACAAAAGTCTGTTGGGACACGGATATGTCCCGGTTTTCGCCACTCGCGACGTTTGCGACTGAGCAGCGTGGGAATCATTAGCGGAGAAATGTCTGCATTTACTATTTTGATGAATTGACAGGAATCACAAACTTTCCTGGTTACTGCCCCCTGGCCCTGTGGCATGGGTGTTTATTTAGCCACATTATTCCAGACAACAGAACGTGTTGCCATGCAACAATAAAATAAACATTAACTGGCGCGAATGTTCTTTGTCTAGCAGCTAGCTAGGGATCTGAGTGATCAAGATGGCGGCGTGTCAGGACGCAGCGGCTTACAGCTCTCCTTTCAAGTGCACGTTTTTGTATTTTTTGTGTGTTATAACTGTTTGTTTCGCATCACCTACGGACTTCAACACAAGATACACCCATATGGATCTGATAGACATCGGCATTCGGCAAGAAATGATCATTTCAAACGACTTTCATCGCGCTTACAACATTCCGGAGGAGATAGCGAGGGCACCAGGGTCTCCGTGGATTGTTATCGGGTCTGGCAGACGAAGGAGGCAGAGACGCAAGAGGAAGCAAAAACGGGGCTGCAGAGCAGGCCTGCTGAACAAGCTCAGGAAACAGCCACTCAAACCTCCACTACCAAGCCTCTATCTTTCCAATGCTAGATCCCTGGTACACAAAACGGACGACTTGGAATTACAGCTTGCTGGTAACCGCTACATTCGTGAATGCTGTGCAATCATTATAACGGAGACATGGCTACAACCGCTAATCCCCGACGCTTCGGTGCAGCTAGCAGGCCGCACGTTACACAGATGGGACAGGAATAGCGACTCCGGGAAAAACAGAGGAGGGGGGCTCTGCGTTTACGTGAATGAAGGTTGGTGCAACAACAGTACAGTCTTAGACAAGCATTGTTCTCCTGACCTAGAGTTCATGTCCGTAAGATGCAGACCCTTCTTTCTGCCGAGGGAGCTAGCAGCTGTTATCATCACTGCAGTCTACATACCACCGGACGCTAACGTCAAAACCGCTCTCTCTCTGCTCGCAAACAACATTAACAACCACCAGCGAGCCTACCCAAATGGCGCGGACATCATTGCAGGAGACTTCAATAAGGCAAACCTCAAAATGGTGTTGCCTAAATTTTACCAACATGTGAAGTGTGCAACGAGGGGAGTAAATACTCTGGACCATGTTTATTCCAACCTTAAACATGCCTACAGAGCTATTCCCCTCCCCCACCTCGGACAGTCTGACCATCTCTCCCTGTTCCTACCCCCCGCATACACCCCCCTCAGCCGGCAATCAAAGCCACAAAGATGGACAATTACCACCTGGCCTGACGACGCCCTCCCCCAACTCCAGGACTGCTTTGAACGAACACAGTGGGAAGTTTTTCATCACGAGGACCTGGCCACATACACGGATGCAGTGCTAGCTTACATCAAGCACTGCACTGACACGGTCACCATGGTAAAGACCATTCGGGTGTTCCCGAATGAGAAACCATGGATGACCGGCCAGGTCCGTGCACTCCTACGTGCCCGGGATGCAGCCTTCAGATCCGGTGACAGAGCGCTATACAGTAGGACTCGGGCCGACCTGAAGAAAGGCATCAGCGCAGCCAAAGCGGACCACAGGAGAAGGATTGAGGAGCAGCTGACAAGCCCCAGGCAGCTGTGGCAGGGCATTCAGGCAATAACAAACTACAGGGGCTGTGCTGTGTCAGCCGGGGACTCAGATGCGGCACTTGCGGAGGAGCTGAACAGCTTCTTCGCCCGCTTTGAAGCTCAGGCGCAGCACACAGCCAAACCACCCCCCGGACCATCTCCCCAGCTCCCACTACAGCTCACACCTCCCCCCAGCACTCCACCCCAACCCCCACTTCAACCGACAGCAATCACTGGCACTCCCCTGCTCACTCTGAAGGTCGAGCCTGAGAATGTGAGACGGGTGCTCCGGGCCATAAACCCCAGGAAAGCAACTGGCCCGGATGGCGTACCAGGGAAGGTGCTCAAGGCCTGTGCTGACCAACTTGCACAGGTCTTTACGGACATCTTCAACAGGTCATTGGAACAAGCCATCATCCCGACCTGTTTGAAGTCTGCCACCATCATCCCGGTCCCCAAAAAGTCACCCACAGCCAGCCTCAACGACTACCGCCCCGTAGCACTCACCCCCGTCATAACGAAGTGCTTTGAGAAACTGGTCCTGCACCACATAAAAACCTGTCTCGCTGACCACATAAAAATCTGTACTCGCTCTACACATACGACTGCAGCGCAACCCACCCAGAGAACATCATCGTCAAATTCGCGGATGACACAACAGTGGTGGGGATGATAACAGGGGGGAACGAGGAGGCCTACAGAGATGAGGTCCTGAACCTGGAGAGGTGGTGTGCAACCAACAACTTAGCACTGAACATCTCTAAGACAAAGGAACTCATCCTGGACTTCCGGCGGAACAGCGCTACCCCTGCCCCCCTGTATATCAATGGCGAGTGTGTTGAGCGAGTGCAGACCTTCAAATTCCTGGGTGTCCACATCTCTGCTGACCTCTCCTGGTCAACCAACACGTCAGCCCTCGTCAAGAAGGCCCAGCAGCGGCTACACTACCTCAGAGTGCTCAAGAGGGAGCAACTGAGCAAAAGCCTGCTGGTGACCTTCTACCGCTCCACCATAGAGAGTCTGCTGACCTATGCAGTGTCAGTGTGGCACTCTAGCTGCACAGTGGCTGACAGGAAGAGGCTGCAGAGGGTGACCAACACTGCACAAAGGATCATCGGCAGCCCTCTGCCTTCCTTAACTGACATCTACAACTCTAGATGTCTGAACAGAGCAAAAAACATCATAAGGGACATCACCCACCCTGGCTTCCATCTGTTCAAACTGCTACCCTCTGGCAGGCGATACAGGTCCATACCGGCCAGAACAAACAGACTCAGGGACAGCTTCTTTCCTAAAGCAGTCACCATACTCAACTCCAGTCTGCACTGAGGAACTGGTGCTTTGAGAACTGGCCTACCTGTGAACTGTTCAAAATGTAACTTTGTGTATGCTTGTGTATGTATGTGTGTGTGTGTATGTGTGTGTATTGCATCATGTCTTTTGACACTGTCAATACAAATGTCACCTTATCACTGAATGCTGCTATCACTAGCCACTTTACTTATACTACTGGAGTATTGATGCCAATATACTTGAACTGTATGTATATATATATATATATATATATATATATATATATATATATATATATATATATATATATACACTGTAATTGTAATGCCAATATACTTGAACTGTAATTATAATGTTACACATGGTTGCACACCACTGGATGCTGCTACTATCAGCCACTTTACTTGCCCTTAAGGTTTTATCTACTGTGCTTTGTCTTGGGTGTATTCTCCATGCAGGACCTATACAAATGTGTCTGTATATAGTAGCTAGTAGTTCAATAGTAGTTTTTGTATATTGTATATTGTACATACCTTTTCTTTTTATTCTATGTGTGTGTGCACTTTATGGAGCAGCTCTGAATCTCATTATACTCTGTGTGATGACAATAAAGGCTTTCTATTCTATTCTATTCTATTCTATTCTATTCTATTCTATTCTATTCTAGCAGCAGTAATGCCGCAGCAATTATGCCGAAAAGAAAATGTACTTTTCCAAAGATTTACAGGGCCCCTATCCCTTCCTCCGAGAGGTGCAGAACAATGCGCACGAAGCCTACTGCACACACTGTAAGTGCTCCTTCTCCGTAGCCCACGGTGGTAACGCCGATATACAGGATCACATTAAAACGGCTAAACACAAGCGGTGGGTTGAGGCAGGGCTAATGCATTTTGTTTAGGGTGGGTGGATTGACAGTCGCCTTAGCTTTGTTCCTGTGCTTTGTTCTTGTACTGAGTTGGGTAGCCTATGTTGCAAATGCTGTGTGCTCCTGTGGGGGCTTTCCTCGGGCTGTCGCCCCTCTCCTCCTTTATTGCTGTTTTGTTTGAGTGTATATTCTCAAATCACTTGTCTCTTTTTTGTTTCTGTTTAACATACCATTCTGACAGTTTGGCCATATTGCTGTGTTGAACAGCTTGTTGCACCTTCCATTAAAGTGTTCACTTTTGTACACATCATCTTCTTGCTTTATTCATTCAGTTGTGGGGAATGGTTAGTAAGGTTGATTCTGACCTAGGCTATGTTGAGGTCACATATCTACTTTTTAAGTTCATGCTATAGTGCATACAATTTTAGAGATATAGCCTACATGTGCATATGCATTCTTCTTGGTGTTCTCACAAACAGGTGAATTAAATCAGTTTAAATTTGGCCTATGGACATAGCCTGGCCTATTCTCAGCCATTACAAAATCTGTTGTCTGACCATAATTTAACTGATCTGTATACCACTATGCTACTAGATAACAAAATGCCTGTTTGTTTTATTTTATATGAGATGTTGATAAATGTGAGCTTCAACAAAATGATAAGAGCACCTCTCTGAGTGTCATGTTTATGTAAAAAAAAGGTGCATGCACGAGCATGGTCGCACGCAAAAGTGTCCTGGTTTCAGACTAGGGAAATCTGGTCACCCGACACTAGCTGCCTGTCTCTGATAAAGTTTCATGATGCTTTTTTATACATTTAAATATACAATGCATGTATGTAAGATGCTTTCATGATCACTATTTAATGTGAGATTTACCAGAGCAGAAGTACATGTGAAAACACTGCATGTTAATTGATAACTAATATCACAAATAAACCCCAGTTTCAGGCCTGGAATTGTGAATTTTTGAGATTTATCAAAACAATATGATGGGGATTTATTTAGGGTAACTGTGGGTGCAATCAGTTAATTATTGAAATTAAGTGATCAATCTCATTAAATCAGTCTCATTAAATTTTTGAAGGTTAATAATTAAAATTAATCAATCCCATTGAATCGTTTACTTTGACTCATTTGAATTGAATCATACCATAGAATCAGTCTCATTTGAAGTGAATCATTCAGTGAATTGTTCATTGAATCATTTAGTGAATCGTTCAATGAATCATTTAGTGAATCATTCAATGAATCATTTAGTGAATCGTTCAATGAATCATTTAATGAATCATACCATTAATCCTGGATAAATTACCAAACAGCTAGATTATGGTATATTTCCAAATTATTACGATCACTTACCATATTACATAACATATGCACCTTTTGAATTCTTTGAGAAGATCGGGGACTACATATATCGTTCACACAAATAAACACAGTTTGTTTAATAAATGAATTTATTATAACAAAGATAAAAATAATAAATCAATATATACAAGCAGTGAGGTGTGTATATACATGTGTGGTGTGTGTGTATGGCCTAGCTTGTTGCTAGCTAAAACAAAGGAATGTTATCTAAATAGAACAAAGGATTAGCTATGTTGCTCATGTGTGCGTGTGTGTGTGTGTGTGTGTGTGTGTGAGAGAGAGAAGGACTTGACCATGTGTTTAGCCTCATGTAGCTAACTACACATGGTGGAGGCCTAGATTAGCCTTGTGTTGCTAGTGTGTGTTTGTGAAAGGCCCTATGGCCTAGCTAAAGTGTGTTTGTTAGGCCTGGTGAGGCCTACTGAGCACGTGTTGCTAAAGACAAAGGGAAGCTGTCTAAAGTGTATCAGGCCTGGTCAGGCCTGTTGAGCATGTGTTTTCTCAGTAACAAAAAGATTCCACACTCATAACATTACCAAACTCACTGAAACCTTGATAAGGTCAAAATGTATGATAATGAAATTAGTGTTAGTCAGAATAAGAGAGAGAAGGAGCATGCCCAACCTATCTATTAAACAATTGAGAGAACATAGAACAGAACAATTCAACACGCTGCGTGTTTAACAGTGTAACAATAAACCTGGGTTTAAATTCACACTATTTCAATAAAAGCAAATTCCTAAGACTATCTTAATTATGCCCAAATGCCAAAATCTTACTTAATCCTGCCTTTAGCAAGATATGAAGAACTATTCGCCGGTGTAGTTTCGGGCCTCGCCATGGGAGCACGTGAGCCGCTCGTGATGGAGGCGTAGGAAACTTTCAGGTCCAGCGGAGCACTTGGGTAGTTCCCGTGGAAAGCAGAGGATTCTTGGTCCAAACCTCAGTGTTCGTGAGGAAAAGTCTCTGATCAGAATCAGATGCACAGCGCTTTTGAGTTAAAAAGGATTCAATCGCTTCTTAACTTTTAACTGCCTGGGCTGCAGTCATGACGTCACTTCTAATACAAGTAAACCGGTTGTAACTCAGGTTGAGTTTAAAGATCGCGTGACTCTAGAGTTTACCTTTGCCAAGGGTAAGAAAGAAAATCGCGCTGAGTGATGGATCTTGCAAGAAAGAAGACGTCTTTCTGGTGGAGAGCATCTCTTTGGTGCGTCTAGACTCGTTGAAATCCGGACGCGAGAGACAAAGATGGAAGCGTTGTCCCATTGTTTTATGTGCGCATGGCGGACTGACGTAGATGATCCCGCCCATGTGTGACATAGGTCACATGGAAGTTGCCTGGGAATTGTAGTTCTGACACAAGATGGCGGCATGATACCTACAGTAACATTTTGCCTAAGGGAAATTTTCATAGGGCTACATGAAACCTACAATGGTCTTTCATGATAAGTGATGTGTAGTGTCTGTCTAAACTCTAGGACTGTTGTGATCCTAGGAGATCAGCAGTTTCTTAAAGGAGATACGCAGAACCTTTATTTTTAAATAAATTTCTGAGTGGATAGTATCTCCATCTTGACTCTTGAATGCTGCATAAATAGTAATAAAAAATATATATTTTTGAGAGTTAAAATCGACTACAAAGTTGGCATTCGAGCTGCCCCGCTGAGCCAGCCAGCCCTGAATGCATGATGTCACAGCGATAACCAGTTTTAAGGCCAAGGCCTTTGACAACTATAGACCAAAGTCATATAAATAAAAATTTATGGTGAAAGTAAGAAATACCATTACTGACTTGCTCAACTAAGACTGATTTGACTTCATTGATTGTGGGTTGATGGTCATCAAAACAGGATAGGTGTTATAACTTATGCAACATATATGTACATGCATGCATTTTCATTGATAAAATGTAAAAGGCGAATTAAATAATCAGATGAACTGAGACAATCACATTCTGAAGCAAATTAAATAATCTTATACCAGTAACTTAAACACACAATACAAGTGACATGTATTAATCTAAATACAGGTAAACAACATGTTGTTTTTGTTGTTTTGTATCCAAATGAGAGTCAGAGCTTACCCGTCTGTGTTCTCGTGTCTTGGAGGCTGAGCTTGTGGCTGATTGTTTTGAAACAATCTGACTTTCAGTTGTTCATTCAGTTCTCCATTCATTAACTTCTTTGAAGGAAAATAGTCAGAGACAAAAAATTATCACCCTGGTATAATGATGACACTCGCACATTAAAACAGACCACTCGAAAATCGGAACGTAAATGGCGTCAAACAAAATTGGTAGTGTTCAAATTAGCTTGGAAGGAGAGCTTCCTGAAGTATAGAAAAGCTCTCAGTGCTGCGAGATCAACATATTTCTCCTCCCTAATAGAAGATAACAAAAATAATCCTAGATTCCTATTTAATACTGTAGCAAAATTAACCAGGAATAAGTCCACTATCAACACATGCACACCTGCAGTATGTAGTAGCAACGACTTCATGAATTTTTTTAATGACAAAATTGAGAATATCCGACAAAAAATTCAAACTACTAATTTAAGGTTAGACAATGAAAGTGACCTTGTAGTTAACAATATAACTGTATCAGATCATCAGTTAGAATGTTTTACTCCCCTAAAAGAAACTGAATTACTTTCATTAATCTCGACATCAAAAGCCTCAACTTGCATACTAGATCCCTTACCGACACATCTATTCAAACAGATAATGCCTGGAGTAATTGAACTGCTTCTAAAAATAATAAATTCTTCTCTTATGATTGGCTATGTACCCAAATCCTTTAAACTAGCAGTTATCAAACCCCTGATTAAAAAACCTGACCTTGATCCCTGTCAGCTGTCCAATTATCGGCCAATATCAAACCTCCCCTTTATCTCCAAGATCCTTGAAAAAGCTGTGGCACAACAGTTATGCTCATATTTACATAGGAATAACATCCATGAAATGTATCAGTCAGGATTTAGACCTCATCATAGCACAGAGACAGCACTGGTTAAAGTAGTAAACGACCAACTGTTGGCGTCTGATCAGGGCTGTGTCTCGCTACTTGTGTTGCTTGACCTTAGTGCAGCATTTGATACCATTGATCATTCCATTCTTCTGGATAGACTAGAAAATGTTGTGGGAGTTAAGGGAATGGCCCTCTCCTGGCTCAGGTCTTATCTAACTGATCGTTATCAGTATGTTGATATAAATGGTGATATTTCTAGACGTACTGAGGTAAAGTTTGGTGTTCCACAAGGTTCTGTCTTGGGTCCACTGCTTTTTTCTCTATATATGTTACCTCTGGGTGATATTATTCATAAACATTGTATTAGTTTCCACTGTTATGCTGATGACACACAGTTGTATGTCTCTGCAAAACCTGATGAGAGACACCAGCTTAATAGAATTGAGGAATGTGTTAAGGACATTAGACACTGGATGCTTATTAATTTCCTTCTGCTTAACTCTGACAAGACTGAAGTACTTGTGCTAGGACCACATACAGCTAGAAGTAAGTTTTCTGATTACACAGTGACTCTGGATGGCCTTTCTGTTTCCTCACGTGCAGCAGTAAAAGACCTCGGAGTGATTATTGACCCCAGTCTTTCATTTGAAACTCACATTGATAACATCACCCGGATAGCTTTCTTTCATCTCAGAAATATTGCAAAGATAAGAAATTTAATGCCATTGCATGATGCAGAAAAACTAGTTCATGCTTTCGTTACCTCCAGGTTGGATTACTGTAATGCCTTACTGTCTGGATGTTCCAATCAGTGCATAAACAAGCTCCAGGTAGTTCAAAATGCAGCAGCAAGAGTCCTTACTAGAACTAGAAAATATGACCACATCACACCTGTCTTATCTACACTGCATTGGCTCCCAATCAAATTTCGTAGTGATTATAAAATACTACTATTGACCTTTAAAGCACTAAATGGTCTTGCACCACAGTACCTGAGTGAACTTCTGCTCCTCTATGACCCGCCATGCCTACTTAGATCAAAAGGTGCAGGCTATCTGCTGGTACCTCGTATAGTGAAGGCTACATCAGGGGGCAGAGCCTTTTCTTACAAAGCCCCACAGTTATGGAACAGCCTTCCAAGTAATGTTCGGGAATCAGACACAGTCTCAGCATTTAAGTCTAGGCTGAAAACATATCTGTTTAGTCAAGCCTTTTGTTAATGGTGTTTATGAGGTAAAGGAGTAGATCTGGAGGGTCCTCAGACATAGAGTGTTTTGGTAAACTGGGATGTATGGATGCTGTCAGTCCCCACTCGCTTGCTCACTCGAGTTTGTTGACGGTGTAGTGGCTGGCTGCTTTATGTCCCGGGGCTCCCTCATGCCTGTGTTACCTTCTGGCTCTCTCCTTTTAGTTATGCTGTCATAGTTAGTTGCCGGAGTCCCTGCTTGTACTCGGTGCAATATGTATACTGCTCCTACTTATTCAGGTGACATTGGGCATACCTAACAACCTGTGTTTTCTTTCCTTCCCCCCCACCCCAAATCTGTCCCTCTGAGTTACATGGAGTCAACAGGAAATCTTTTGGTGGAGAGGGTGGAGACCTCGACTGGCTATTGTAGCCTGCAGGGAATCGGCCGTCAGACTTTCTGTCGCATGTCCCAGACCCGGTGAAATGTAACTGAATTGTCTTGGCCAGCCCTAAGGGTCCCATCTGCATCTCATCATTGCTGAGGAGTGTGCTCCCATCACCCAATCAAGCATCCAGCCAGAGCAGGTCATGATATTTTTTACCATATTAACATGCCATTGTTGTGTGTTATGCCTGATGTAAAGACTCTCATCTCTGCGAGCCTACCACACAGATTTAATACTTATCATTTTTAGGGCATACCTAACAACCTGTGTTTTCTCTCTCTCTCTCTTCCCCCCCAATCTGTCCCTCTGAGTTACATGTTGATCCTGGGATTGAGATGCTGGCCTCTTCTGCCCCTCGGACCTGCTTGATCCATCCTGGTGCCCTGTGTCTGGTTGGAGTTTTATCGCACCGCTCCTGTGAAGGATGCCCCCATGAGGACAGTTGAGGGTTATACCTGTTAAAACTGTTAATATTATAGTCAGGCTGTCTGTTGTTGCCCAAATGAGGATGGGTTCCCTTTTGAGTCTGGTTCCTCTCGAGGTTTCTTCCTCATGTCGTCTGAGGGAGTTTTTCCTTGCCACTGTCGCCACAGGCTTGCTCATTGGGGATAGATTAGGGATAAAATTAGCTCATGTTTTAAGTCGTTCAAATTCTGTAAAGCTGCTTTGCGACAGTGTTTATTGTTAAAAGCGCTATACAAATAAACGTGTGTGGCCACTGCTATAACAAAAGTGACTACGCCACTCTCAGTTTCAAGGATGAGAGAACCCTACAATAAGGCACCTGGATTTACTTCCCCACAACAGTTCAACATAAATAACTGAAATACAACTGTCATATAGTCATATAAAAAGCTTTTATTTTCTTTTAATTTCTCTTTTTAATTTAAAACAGGACTACTCATGGGCACTAGGCTCTCAGCCACATAGACAGAGGGTAAGGTGACAATGTGCCTATTGGCAACAGGAATGTGCAAATAGCAAAAATAAATAATGTATGGTATAAATAGTATAGGTGTTCATGGGAGGAAAACCAAAAGACAATACACAGCAAACGTATTAATCAACAAGGCACAAAAAAAACCAAACAAAAAATACAAAAACCACAAACCCAAAAAAAAAGAAAAAAAAAAGTTACTGCCACGTGGGCACAGTCTAATTTGTTAAATGGTAACACAACACACCTGCACACACGTACTACTCTAAAAATACTTAATTTGGTTTCCCCCAATGGTAGCCTAAATACTACTAAAAGGATGGAACTACAGCCCATAGGCTGCACACTTTAAATGCACAAACCTAATACCTAGTCACGACACACAGGATCACCAAAGCTCAATTTCCCAATTGCCCAGAATATTAAACCAACAAAAAGAAAATTGATTAAAACAGTGGTGCCCCATCTACCGTTGCTGTAGCACCAATGGTGATGACGATGTGTTCCTGCATGTTTTTAACAAGAAGGTTGCCATTAGGAAAATACTATGGTTACCCACTTACATAAAAAAACATTAACCACTCCCGCATAGCGCTGGGCACCGTAGTACTTTCACGAGATATATTACAAAACAAAGGCAACATTACCTCCCGCTTGGACAGCTACACAGAAACGAATTTTACTCATAGGTCAGGTTCCAGCTGGGTCCACCCCATCAGTAATACTGTGATAAATTCAATAATTAAAAATCAACAACAAGAAAACATTGTTTAAATTTGGCTAAAGTCAGACACGACGTTACCTTCCGTTTGCTCGTCAAATCGCATGAGCTGTTACCCACACACAGGCTTCCAGCTGTAAGCCACTGGCAATACTGTGATTAAATTAAGCGAAGTCAATAAACTTGCAAACATTTACATAAAACAAATGCATGGACCGAATGCAAACAGACGCAACTTTACCTTCCGTTTGCTTGTCCAGGCACTGAAGTCACTACACACACAACCAGCTGGGCTCACACCACCAGCTTCTTTGTAAAAAAGACAAAAATAACAACCACGGAGAGGAAACACAACATATACCACCGCAGGTGCTCAGCATCAACTCGGCGTCTCTTCCCAGGTGAGCTAAAGTCGTGACGTTTTAAACTCTACGTGAGACCAACAGGAAAAACAAGGAGCCAGCTGCCGTATCAAAATAAGAAGACCTTCCGCACATACCTTCCACCAAGACCTTCCGCACATACAATAACAACAAGCCCTGGTTCACCGCAAAACTCAGACAGCTTCGCCAGGCCAAGGAGGAGGCCTACAGAAGTGGGGACAGAGTCCTGTACAAACAGGCCAGAAACACACTGATGAAAGAGGTGAAATCAGCTAAGAGGAGCTATGCTGAAAGGATCAAAAACAGCCTTTCAGCCAACGATCCGGCATCAGTGTGGACAGGCCTGAAGAATATCACTAACTACAGGAGACCATCCCCCTACACTGCAATGAACCATCAACTGGCTGACGAGTTGAATGTGTTCTACTCCAGATTCGACAAATTCACACCTCTCCCCCCCTCAGACATTAAAGACCCATTCACACCCCCTGCTATTCTGCCTCCTCTCACCTCTGACCCCACACCAGCACTCAAGATCTGTGAAGAGGATGTTTGTCAGCTTTTTCGCAGACAAAAGATCAGGAAGGCACCTGGCCCAGATGGTGTGTCACCCTCCTGTCTGAAGGTCTGTGCTGATCAGCTGGCTCCCATCTTCACCCAGATCTTCAATAGATCCATGGAGCTGTGTGAAGTCCCCTCATGCTTCAAACACTCCACAATAATCCCGGTTCCCAAGAAAACCTCCATCACAGGACTGAATGACTACAGGCCTGTAGCTCTCACATCTGTAGTCATGAAGTCCTTTGAGAGACTGGTGTTGTCACACCTGAAGGACATCACAGACCCCCTGCTGGACCCCCTGCAGTTTGCCTACTGGGCAAACAGGTCAGCAGATGATGCAATCAATATGGGACTGAACTACATCCTGCAACACCTTGACTCTGCAGGGATGTATGCCAGGATTCTGTTCGTGGACTTCAGTTCGGCAGTCAACACCATTGTTCCAGACATCCTCCACACCAAGCTCACCCAGCTAACTGTGCCCTCCTCCACCTGTCAGTGGATTACAGACTTCCTGACTGACAGGAAGCAGCAGGTGAGGATGGGGAGCATCATATCCAGCACTCGGACTGTCAGCACTGGCACCCCCCAAGGGTGTGTGCTCTCCCCACTGCTCTTCTCCCTTTATACCAATGACTGCACCTCAAGAGACCCGTCTGTTAAACTCCTGAAATTTGCAGACAATACAACAGTCATCGGCCTCATCCGGGACGGTGACGAGTCTGCATACAGACGGGAGGTTGAACGGCTGGTCTGGTGGTGCAGTCAGAACAATCTGGAGCTGAACATGCTCAAAACTGTGGAGATGACAGTGGACTTTAGGAGGAGCCCCCCCCCCCACTCTGCTGTCCATCACCATCACCAACAACACTGTGACTGCCATGGAAAGCTTCAGGTTTCTGGGTTCCACAATCTCTCAGGACTTGAAGTGGGAGACAAACACAGTCACTATCATCAAAAAGGCTCAGCAGAGCTTGTACTTTCTGCGCCAGCTCAGGAAGCTCAACCTGCCTAAGGAGCTGCTGACACAATTCTACTCTGCCATCATTCAGTCTGTTCTTTGCTCTTCCATCACTGTTTGGTTTGGATCGGTCACCAAACAGGAGAAGAACAGACTACAACAGACAATAAGGTCTGCAGAGAAAATTATTGTTGTCAACCTGCCCTCCATCCAAGACTTATACTTGTCCAGAGTCAGGAAACGGGCAGGTAACATCTCTGCGGGCCCATCACACCCTGGTCACAATCTGTTTAATCTTCTCCCGTCAGGGAGGCGATATAGATCTCTGTATGCAAAAACAACCAGACACAAGAACAGTTTCTTCCCTCAGGCTGTCTCTGTGATGAACAGCTAAAATCCAGATTCATCATCAGTAATATCACTTGCAAAATATCTGCACACTCATACTGTCATTCTGTGCTCACTGTTACTTATATTTATACTTATTTAAATTTACTATTCATCTTTGCATTATGCACCATATTGCACCAAAAGGGAAATCCTTTCTGTGATGAACAGCTAAAATCCAGATTCATATATCAGTAATATCACTTGTAAAATATCTGAACACTTATACCGTCATTCTGTGCACACTGTATACTTTATATTTATTTAACTATTCTATACTTGACTTACCTGGATTACTTTGCACTATGCACCTATTTTTGTTGTTGTTGTTTGCTTGTTTGTTTGTTTTGTGTCTAAGCTTTTTTATCTGTTTTGTACTATGAGAGCTAAGTTGAACTGGAGTCAAATTCCTCATGTGTGTCCACATACCTGGCAATTAAAGTGTTTCTGATTCTGATGCTGTACATATTGCCACAGAAAATGAACAGTTCAAATAAATTACTGAAAGCCCAATTATTGCCATGACATTCATATCCAAGATGACATTCATGTCACTGTATGTAAACTTCTGACCACAACTGTAAAATACTGCTACTATTTATAAACTACTAACACTTATAATTATCATAATTGTTGATCATATTACCCATGACAGTACCCTAAGATGTAGAAATGTCTCAGTCAATCCAATGATATAAACATACAAAAGAAAAGCAAACTACCCCAAAACTATGTCGTAGTGTAAACAACATGGAATTAAAGCCAAGCCTGTGTATATTAGTTGTCCACCTGTACCAGTTTGTGAGATTGAACAGACTAAACATCTTTGCACTCCCTCTTATCAACTTAATTGTAACCACTGGTTTGTATGTGTGATAAGGTAAACTAATGGCCCTTTTCCACTACCCTTTTTCAGCTCACTTCAGCTCGCTTCAGCTCACTTCAGCCCGACACGGCTCGCGTTTCGACTACCAAAAACCGGCATGACTCAGCTCGTTTCAGCCCTGCTTAGCCCCTAAAACTCGCACCGTTTTGGAGTGGGGCTGAAGCGAGCCAAGCCGTGCCGAGTGAGGTTGGGGGCGTGAGCAGACACTCCCCTGTGCACTGATTGGTGAGGAGGAGTGTCCTCACATGCCCACACACGCCCCGCGAGCGCGCTGGGATCTGTAAACACCGCAAACCCGGAAGGAGAATAATTACGAATTACGAGAATTTCTGAAGCCTTATGCGCCTCGCCTCATCTATATGCTCTTGCCAGTATCTGTCCGCGTTGTCGGTGACAACAAGCCACAGCACCAAGACCAGCAACACTAACGACTCCATGTCCTCCATGTTTATTGTTTACTATTCGGGTGGTGAGACTACCGCTTAAAAGATCACTGAATCAGTGACATACAGAGCATCGTGGACGAGTTCGTGGAGCGCAAGGCTCGTCGTATGCCCTTCAAATAATGCGCGCAGTAGGCTATTGATGTTTTATTATGAGCCATGTACAGTATGTCGCCTAATGTTTTTTTGTTTCTGAGTTACATGTTCGTTTGAAGGACTTAATGTACAAACTAACATAGTTGCACCCCGTAGTGTTGAAATTGGTAAACACAGTGCATTCAGTGAGGTTTGCACCGCCCTCCTTTTATTTCTGACTCTTCCTGTCACCGTTGCAGCCTCTGAGCGCTCATTCGTATGCCCTTCAAATAATGTGCGCAGTATAGGCTATTGATGTTTTATTATGAGCCATGTACAGTATCCTAATGTTTTTTGTTTCTGAGTTACATGTTCGTTTGAAGGACTTGATGTACTAAATAACATAGTTGCACCCGGTAGTGTTGAAATTGGTAAACACCGCAGTTGCGGACATTTTGTAACCTAAAATGATGTTATGATAAGCTTTAATAAAGTGCCCGGTCATTTGCCCCGCCCCCGGCCCGGCTCTGACTTGTTCCGCCACTGTCACTGATGTCACTGTTTGCGCTGCTTAACGACATCACGTGACGTCCACCCACTTTCGCTAACTCCACCCAATGTGTCCACCCACTTCCAGCCAGCACGGTTCAGCGCGGTTGTAGTCGAAATGCAACTCCAACAGCCCCGCTCAGCTCGACTCAGCTCGACTCGGCACGGCACGGCTCAGCCGCGTTTGTAGTGGAAAAGCGGCATAAGAGCCATGCATGCTATTGCTACTCCATGCCTTCCTCTGTTTTCTATTTGATGGAACCCATTTGCTTCAGAAGTGAAATAGTGGTGTAATCGAAAAGAGATATCAGATGTGACAAATTAGTTTAAGCCATGGCTAAAGGATTACCCCATTTAATGGGACATCTCCTCAGTTCCACAGGGCAATGTCACAAAGAATACAATTCATTGCAATTAAATTTATGCATCAATTGTATACAGTACACAGATCAGCCATAACATTATGACCACTGACATGTGAAGTGAATAATGTTGATTATCTCATTTTCCTCATGTTACTACTGTATTTCTTTTTCTTTTATCCCTGTCTTCCTGTCCTGTTCCCCCTCTGTAAGGACAGGTTGATGGTCAATTTCACTGGTAACAGTGATAATAAAGGGTTCATTCATTCATTACAGTGGAACCCATTAAGGGGTGGGATATATTACCCAGCAAGAGAATAGTCTGTTCTTGAAGTTGATGTGTTGGAAGCAGGAAATATGGGCAAGTGTAAGGATCTGAGTGACTTTGACAAGGGCCAAATTGTGATGGCTAGATGACTGGATCTGAGCATTTCCAAAATGGCACATCTTGTGGGGTGTTCCTGGTATGCAGTAGTTAGTACCTACCAAAAGTGGTACAAGGAAGGACAACCAGTGACAGGGTCATGGGTGTCAAAGGCTCATTGATCATTTTGCCACTCACCTTCCCTGGCCTGCCTGATCCATCCTGATGCCCTATGTCTGGTCAGAGTCTCATCACATTGCTCCTGTGGAGGACGGCCCCATATGGACAGTTGAAAGTTACACTTGACTTGTCTTGACTGGCCTCGCTCTCTATTCACAAACCGGTGCTTGACCACACTCTCACTGCCACATACCCCCACCACCCAACTCAGGCGGGGAAGCCATCTGGCCTGTAGCTGACTCCCCAAGCAGGAAAGATAGCCTGCTACCACCATCTGCACCCTTGGCCTGTGGACCACCTTGAACTTAAAAAGCTGCCATGCTCAATACCAACGAGTGATCCGTGCATCAGATCAGATGCACCCTTCATATGGTGGAGCCACTGGAGCAGGACATGATCTGAGCAGAGACTGACTGAGCATCCTAGCAGGTAGTCCTGGAGGGTGAGGACAAACGCTCCTTTTCAATGGTGCTGCACTTATGGCCCTTTTCCACTACCCTTTTTCAGCTCACTTCAGCTCGCTTCAGCTCACTTCAGCCCGACATGGCTCACATTTCGACTACCTCAGAGCAGCATGACTCAGCTCGCTTCAGCCCTGCTTAGCACCCAAAACTCGCACGGTTTTGGAGTGGGGCTGAAGCGAGCCAAACCGAGCCGAGTGGGGCTAGGGGCGTGAGGAGACACTCCCCTGTGCACTGATTGGTGAGGAGGAGTGTCCTCACATGCCCACACACGCCCCGCGAGCACGCTGGGATCTGTAAACACCGTAAACCCGGAAGAAGAAGAATTACGAATTACGAGAATTTCTGAAGCCTTATGCGCCTCACCTCATCTATACGCTCTTGCCAGTATCTGTTGGCATTGTTGGTGACAACAAGCCACAGCACCAAGACCAGCAACACTAATGACTCCATGTCCTCCATGTTTATTGTTTACTATCCGGGTCGCGAGACTACCGCTTAAAAGATCACTGATGTCACTGTTTGCGCTGCCTAACGACATCATGTGACATCCACCCACTTTCGCTAACTCCACCCAATGTGTCCACCCACTTCCAGCCAGCACGGTTCAGCGCGGTTGTAATCGAAATGCAACTCCAACAGCCCCACTCAGCTCGACTCAGCCCAACTCAGCACGGCACGGCTCAGCCCAACTCAGCCACGTTGGTAGTGGAAAAGTGGCAATAGTCTCTCACACTGAGAGCTTGCAGCTTATGTACAGCACTGGGCATGCCTCCCCCTGCACTAACTGGGGCAAAGTCATCAGTCTGCAAAAAAAAGGGAGAATTTAGGGAAGCGTACCTATGGCCAACCATGCAGTGCAGTATTTAACTGGGTGAAAGCTCATTGGCATGGCTTCATCCACTGGACTGGACCAGTTGAGAAATGTCCTTTTTGAATTGACTAAATTCTCATGAAGTTTGGTTCAAAGGAGTGAGTCAAGACCCATCCTTGCTTGCAAAGACTGAGCCTTGGTGCATGTTCCTTTTATACCCAGTTATGTTAGCAATTAACCTACTTATTGTGGAATCTTCCAAATTGGTGTTGCTTGAATATCCTATAAACTTCTCAGTCTTATTTTGCCTCTGTCCCAACTTTATTTTGAGTGTGTTGCAGGCATGAAATTCTAACTTTGTTTATACTTACAAAATACAATTGAGTTGGTCAGCAAAAGTTTTGAAAATCTTTTCTTTGTAATTTTGTCAGTTAAATAAAGGTGCATGTGAATTAACAAATCACAGATTTTTGTTTTTATTGCATTTTGGAAAAATATCCCAACTTTTCTGGAACTGATGTTAGTAAATAATCCTGGAGGAAACATCACAAATATTTATAAAGATTGCCTAGCCATTACACAGAAATCTGGACATGAATTCAACTCATTTGAAATACTTTTTTACATTCTGAATATTTTGTACATTCAAAGTCTAATTAAACCCCTCAAGAAAAAAAAAAACAAAAATAAAACAAAAAAAAACAAAACCTTTTAAATATTGTTAGTGCATATTGTGCAACTGGAATTTTAGCATTCTGGATCAATTCCAATTTTTTTCTGTATTCTGGAGTCCCAAAGGGTTCACATAGCCACATTCATATTGGAAGGGAGAGAAAGCAGTGTAACTTTGTATGCTTACAGCAGAGTGGACAGCAGTTAGTACAGAGGCACTTGATGCTTGGTGTGGTCCAATAAGACTCATAGTGTACACTAAGCACTGCTTGCACCACAAAAGGGGAAAAAAGTGGGAACATTATTTATAAAATATGATGGACACTTTTTGTATCTTACTGTAAACTTTTGTATGTAAGGAAAAAATATGGGTGGGTGAGCCCTCTCCACCCTCTGTGTCCCCCTGATGCTGATCTGACATTGTTGCCCCCAGCACTGCCTCCCCAGCCAATCCTGCCCTGTGCTTCACTATGGCATAAGCCATCCACAAATCTGCACTCCACTAATGCCTAAAAACCTGGCCAGTTTGTCCCCGGAATTAGTGGATAGGTGAGGGAAGAACTAACTGCCACCTCCATGTTATGCTTTTGTCACCAAAATTAAATAATGACAGACACTAGGGACAATCATGTGTCACGTTCCACCCTGGACATCTGCTCCTGAGTTTGCGAATCTTCCACGTCAGCTCCGATCTGGATCCGGGATGGGAATTCCATCCTGCCTGCTTCCCTGTTCAGCGAGCGCTCACCTGCATTCACTTCCTGTTTACCACCACTGCCTTTTTAAACGCCGTTCTCAGCCACAGACAGTGCCAGAATGTCTCGTATGTAGACTCTAGCCATTTTTTTGCCTCGAGAGTTTTTCATGTTTTTTCCTCCAAGTGTTTTTTCATGTCTTTGCCTGCCTCATTTTTCCAAGTCAAGTTTCACCTTTTTTTGTAGGTATACCTGGACTATTTCCGTTATTGTTTTCTTAATCAAGTTTGTTTACATTTTTGTCACGCCTCTTTCTGGATTAAACCTACTATGCTTCTTGGATTGCTGTCTGTGTGCATGTTCTGCTTTTGGGTCCTAATTCACCACACCTCCAGCAAACCTAACAGTACGTTCTGACAAGCATGGGTCCGGCAGAATTTGCCCATCTGAGAACAGCCGTCCAACAACAAGGGACTCTCCTCGGGACCCATCATCAAGACCTATGACAAGTCAATCAGACTCTCGCCACCCTGTCTGACTCACTCAACCTCCTCACCATGCAGATTCAGTGTTATCAAGCCATGCCTACCCCTGCCCAGCCATCTCAGACTCCAGCTCCTGCCACTGCCTTTCTCCATGAGCCAAGACTCCCAGCACCTCAACCCTACGATGGAGAACCAGGTACTTGCAGATCATTCTTGTCTCAATGCTCATTAATCCTAGAGCTGCAACCTCTGGCCTTCCCTACAGAACACTCCCAGGTAGCGTATACCATCATGCTCCTCACCGGCAAGGCCAAGGAGTGGGGAACAGCAGTCTGGGATGCCGATGCACAAGATTTCTCTGAGGAGATGAGGCAAACTTTTGACTGCTTTCTGTCTGGCCAGGAGGTGGCTAGAGAACTCATGGAGCTGTGGCAGGGGTCCCGGTCTACCTCAGACTATGCCATCAAGTTCCGGACGTTGGCAGCATCATGCGGTTGGAACAAGAGCCCCCAGGTTGACGCGGTCCTGCATGGCTTGTCCGACACCATTAAGGACAAACTGGTATCATGGAAACTGCTGTCAGACCTCCCTAGCCTCATGGACCTCGCCAACCATATCAATGCCCGTATCCAGCAACGGAGGAGAGAGAAGACTCACCCCAGCTTCACCTCCTCTCCATCTCCCATCTTGTCCATCGAACCCATGCAGGTAGACCAGGTTCAGGTGTCAGCTGAAGAACGACAGTGCCGGTGGAGCACAGGGGCCTGCTTTTACTGCAGTCAACTGGGACACATCTGCTGAGCCTGCCCGTTAAAAGGACGAGCCCACCAGTGAATCGAGGGGCCCTGGTGGGCAACACTTGAAACCAGCCCCCCGCTGATCGACCGTTACTCCCTGTCATCATCATCCTTGACAACCAGCATCACCACCTCCAGGCCCTCTTCGACTCAGGGGCAGACAGGAACCTGATCTGCTCTGCCACCGCCAAGCATCTGGGAATCCTGCTACTCACTCTTGACATTCCTCTCATCATCCTGACACTCAATGGCACTGGCTTGACCACCATCACCCACCTCACCGCCCCGCTCACCCTGAGGATTTCTGGTAATCCCCCATGTACCCATCATTCTAGGATTACTTTGGTTAATGCAGCACAACCCCCACCTAAACTGGGCCGACAACACCATCTTAGGCTGGAGCCAGTCCTGCCTAGCTTCCTGCCTGCACTCCACTCTGCCTCTCGCCAAGCCACCGCAGCCTTCAGCCAGCAAGTTTCCTGACCTCTCCACTGCATGAAAAGTGGGATTTACGGGAGCAAACGGGACTGTAGATTTCTGTGGAATTTCAGGTTTATGACAATTTGAAATGGACGTGTAACTTGCTTTGGCAGTTGTCCCCCAATGACCCCCCTTGCCCTAAGCCTAGGGAAGGCTATGCAAATGCAAATCAGGATAGCAGGGGGAGTTCCCAGGTAACATTTTTCTAAAAGGTATTAACTTAATTGTAAGAATTGTAGAATTGTAAGCTTTTTAAAACTGAGTTGCTGCACACAAGTCAAGTCAAGAAGGTTTATTGTCATTTCAGCCATACATAGTACACAGTGAGATGAAAAACTTTTACTAATACTAAAAATAACAAAGACATGAATGCAACAATAATGTGTTTCAACAGTGTACTGTGAAAGTAGCAGCCAAGGGTATATGTCTATCAATAATAGCAACAGTACAAAACCTGTACAAAAACACAGTGACACAGTGAAACTCAATCCAGCACACAATCCAGCACACAATCCAGCAGCTTTCTCACTCCAGAAGTGGACAGGCAGAGCCAGAGACTCCTAGAGCTCAACCACAGTGCACAGTGGCATGACTACAGTGACTTTTTCTTTGGTCTTGCTTAACTGCACAGTGGATGTGTTAACCACACATCTCACAGCAATGCGCTCAACAGGCAGAAATGATGCTGGGTATGATGTGTCTGGTCCCTGCAAGCTCCAAATGTTAGGACTGGGGACTGTCTTGGCCTCTAGAGGCCGCTGTTATGTTTTTCTTGTCATGTTCGTTTTGGCCTCTAGAGGCCGCCACTGCTTCTGTGTTCTGTGTTTGTTTTGACTACCATGTGCGTTTTGTTTTCTTGTGCCTTGTGCCCCGCCTAGTCCTCATTATCGTCACCTGTGTTCAATTTATTTTGTGTATCAGTAGGGATTAAGCAGGATGTCATAGGACTGACCCATAACGGTGGTCACACCCTTGATCTAATACTAACATTCAGATTAAACGTAGACAAGATGGTCATACTTCCACAGTCTGAAGTTATCTCAGATCATTATCTCATCTCATTCAAACTATGTCTGAGTAATAATATATGCACCTCACCATGCTACTGTATTAAACGCACTTTCACGTCAACTACTGCACAGAGCTTTATAAATGTTCTCCCAGAGTTGTCAACTTTGATTGGGTCACTGTCAGCCCCTGCAGAACTTGATCAGTCAACTGAATGCTTTGAGTCAACATTCCGCCATACTTTAGATAATGTAGCCCCTTTAAAAAGGAAAATGGTCAGAGACAAAAAATTAGCACCCTGGTATAATGATGACACTCGCACATTAAAACAGACCACTCGAAAATTGGAACGTACAACCCCGATTCCAAAAAAGTTGGGAGAAAGTACAAATTGTAAATAAAAACAGAATGCAATAATTTACAGATCTCAAAAACTGATATTGTATTCACAATAGAACATAGACAATATATCAAATGTCAAAAGTGAGACATTTTGAAATTTCATTCCAAATATTGGCTTATTTGAAATTTCATGACAGCAACCCATCTCAAAAAAGTTGGGACAGGGGCAATAAGAGGCTGGAAAAGTTAAAGGTACAAAAAAGGAACAGCTGGAGGACCAAATTGCAACTCATTAGGTCAATTGGCAATAGGTCATTAACATGACTGGGTATAAAAAGAGCATTTTGGAGTGGCAGCGGCTCTCAGAAGTAAAGATGGGAAGAGGATCACCAATCCCCCTAATTCTGCACTGACAAATAGTGGAGCAATATCAGAAAGGAGTTCGACAGTGTAAAATTGCAAAGAGTTTGAACATATCATCATCTACACTGCATAATATCATCAAAAGATTCAGAGAATCTGGAAGAATCTCTGTGCGTAAGGGTCAAGCCCTGAAAATCATACTGGGTGCCCGTGATCTTCGGGTCCTTAGACGGCACTGCATCACATACAGGCATGCTTCTGTATTGGAAATCACAAAATGGGCTCAGGAATATTTCCAGAGAACATTATCTGTGAACACAATTCACTGTGCCATCCGCTGTTGCCAGCTAAAACTCTATAGTTCAAAGAAGAAGCCGTATCTAAACATGATCCAGAAGCGCAGACGTCTTCTCTGGGCCAAGGCTCATTTAAAATGGACTGTGGCAAAGTGGAAAACTGTTCTGTGGTCAGACGAATCAAAATTTGAAGTTCTTGATGGAAATCAGGGACGCCGTGTCATTCGGACTAAAGAGGAGAAGGACGACCCAAGTTGTTATCAGCGCTCAGTTCAGAAGCCTGCATCTCTGATGGTATGGGGTTGCATTAGTGCGTGTGGCATGGGCAGCTTACACATCTGGAAAGACACCATCAATGCTGAAAGGTATATCCAGGTTCTAGAGCAACATATGCTCACATCCAGACGACGTCTCTTTCAGGGAAGACCTTGCATTTTCCAACATGACAATGCCAAACCACAAACTGCATCAATTACAGCATCATGGCTGCGTAGAAGAAGGGTCCGGGTACTGAACTGGCCAGCCTGCAGTCCAGATCTTTCACCCATAGAAAACATTTGGCGCATCATAAAACGGAAGATACGACAAAAAAGACCTAAGACAGTTGAGCAGCTAGAATCCTACATTAGACAAGAATGGGTTAACATTCCTATCCCTAAACTTGAGCAACTTGTCTCCTCAGTCCCCAGATGTTTACAGACTGTTGTAAAGAGAAAAGGGGATGTCCCACAGTGGTAAACATGGCCTTGTCCCAACTTTGAGATGTGTTGTTGTCATGAAATTTAAAATCACCTAATTTTTCTCTTTAAATGATACATTTTCTCAGTTTAAACATTTGATATGTCATCTATGTTCTATTCTGGATAAAATATGGAATTTTGAAACTTCCACATCATTGCATTCCATTTTTATTTACAATTTGTACTTTGTCCCAACTTTTTTGGAATCGGGGTTGTAAATGGCGTCAAACAAAATTGGTAGTGTTCAAATTAGCATGGAAGGAGAGCTTCCTGAAGTATAGAAAAGCTCTCAGTGCTGCGAGATCAACATATTTCTCCTCCCTAATAGAAGATAACAAAAATAATCCTAGATTCCTATTTAATAATGTAGCAAAATTAACCAGGAATAAGTCCACTATTGACACATGCATACCTGCAGTATGTAGTAGCAACGACTTCATGAATTTTTTTAATGACAAAATTGAGAATATCCGACAAAAAATTCAAACTACTAATTTAAGGTCAGACAATGATGGTGACCTTGTAGTTAACAATATAACTGTATCAGATCATCAGTTAGAATGTTTTACTCCCCTTAAAGAAACTGAATTACTTTCATTAATCTCTACATTAAAAGCCTGATCTTGCGTACGAGATCGCTCACCTACACGTCTATTCAAACAGATAATACCTGAAGTAATTGAACCGCTTCTAAAAATAATAAATTCTTCTCTTACGATTGGATATGTACCCAAATCCTTTAAACTAGCAGTTATCAAACCCCTGATTAAAAAACCTGACCTTGATCCCTGTCAGCTGTCCAATTATCGGCCAATATCAAACCTCCCCTTTATCTCCAAGATCCTTGAAAAAGCTGTGGCACAACAATGCTCATATTTACATAGGAATAACATCCATGAAATGTATCACTCAGGATTTAGACCTCATCATAGCACAGAGACAGCACTGGTTAAAGTAGTGAACGACCTACTGTTGGCGTCTGATCAGGGCTGTGTCTCGCTACTTGTGTTGCTTGACCTTAGTGCAGCATTTGATACCATTGATCATTCCATTCTTCTAGATAGACTAGAAAATGTTGTGGGAGTTAAGGGAATGGCCCTCTCCTGGCTCAGGTCTTATCTAACTGATCGTTATCAGTTGATATAAATGGTGATATTTCTAGACGTACCGAGGTAAAGTTTGGTGTTCCACAAGGTTCTGTCTTGGGTCCACTGCTTTTTTCTCTATATATGTTACCTCTGGGCGATATTATTCGTAAACATTGTATTAGTTTCCACTGTTATGCTGATGACACACAGTTGTATGTCTCTGCAAAACCTGATGAGAGACACCAGCTTAATAGAATTGAGGAATGTGTTAAGGACATTAGACACTGGATGCTTATTAATTTCCTTCTGCTTAACTCTTACAAGACTGAAGTACTTGTGCTAGGACCACATACAGCTAGAAGTAAGTTTTCTGATTACACAGTGACTCTGGATGGCCTTTCTGTTTCTTCACGTACCGCAGTAAAAGATCTTGGAGTGTTTATTGACCCCAGTCTTTCATTCGAAACTCACATTGATAACATCACCCAGATAGCTTTCTTTCATCTCAGGAATATTGCAAAGATAAAAATTTAATGTCATTGCATGATGCGGAAAAACTTTCGTTACCATGCTTTCGTTACCATGCTTTCGTTACCTCCAGGTTGTATTACTGTAATGCCTTACTGTCTGGATGTTCCAATACGTGCATAAATAAGCTCCAGTTAGTTCAAAATGCAGCAGCAAGAGTCCTTACTAGAACTAGAAAATATGACCACATCACCCCTGTCTTATCCACACTGCATTGGCTCACAATCAAATTTTGTATTGATTATAAAATACTACTGTTGACCTTTAAAGCACTAAATGGTCTCGCACCACAGTACCTGAGTGAACTTCTGCTCCTCTATGACCTGCCACGCCTACTTAGATCAAAAGGTGCAGGCTATCTGCTGGTACCTCGTATAGTGAAGGCTACATCAGGGGGCAGAGCCTTTTCTTACAAAGCCCCACAGTTATGGAACAGCCTTCCAAGTAATGTTCGGGAATCAGACACAGTCTCAGCATTTAAGTCTAGGCTGAAAACATATCTGTTTAGTCAAGCCTTTTGTTAATGGTGTTTATGAGGTAAAGGTGTAGATCTGGAGGGTCCTCAGACATAGAGTGTTTCGGTAAACTGGGATCATCTCCCTGGTGGCCAAGTGGGGGTTTGCTGGCTTATCACACCAGCAACCCGGGTTCGAATCCCAGCAAAACCCTAACAGAAAGACTCCGTCATGACCGACTCAGCAGAGGCTGCTTCAACTGTCTACCCCGCCAACCTTCATGGAATTATGGCAGCTTTGACACGCTTTGGTGCGACCATGGACGTACACTTGCAAGCCAACGTGAGGCCCTTGCTCGCCACGAGGTACTGCTTCAGCAGATTGGGAAAACCCTGGCACAGCTGACCCCTCTGCCCGCATCTCCTCATCCTGATCCGGCTCCCACTCCAGCACCTCCTGCCACGCTGCCTCCTTCACCTCATGAACCCAGCCTTCCTGCACCTCAAAGGTATGACGGCAAGCACGGTGAGTGCCGGGAGTTCCTTACCCAGTGCCAACTCACCTTTGAGCTCCAGCCTACCACCTACACTACGGATCGCCGTAAGATTGCCTTTGTGATAACCTTGTTAGCTGGTAAGGCACGAGCTTGGGCAACAGCTATCTGGCAGAGACAGGGACCCGAGTGCTCTGACTTCGAACTGTTTACAGAAGAGATGCTTCGGGTCTTCGATCAGGCAGACATCAGTACAGACGCAGCCAGAAAGTTCATGTCCATCCGGCAAGGAGGAAGCGTCACAGACTATGCCATATCATTCCGGACGCTCGCAGCACTCAGCGGATGGAATGAGGCTGCCCTGGTTTCAGCCTTTCACCATGGTTTGTCTGACCCCATCAAAGATGGCCTGGCCTCTATCGGATGCCCAAGTGACCTTGAAACACTGACTTCCCATGCCATTCGTCTTGACAACAGGATGAGAGAATGCCGCCAAGTCCTGAGCCTCCCCGGCCTCACTGCCTCAACATGGAGCCCGTCTACCTCCTCCAGTGACTGTCCAGAGCCCATGCAAGTTGGCCGTACTCGTCTCTCCACAGCTGAGAGGGAGCGCAGAAGGAGGGACAAGTGCTGCATCTACTGTGGCAAGCCTGGCCACTTCCGAGCATCATGTCCCGAGCTCTCGGGAAAAGGACCGCCCCATCCAGCCGAGGGAGGGTTGTGACGGGGCCTACCCTCTCTCCTGAACTTCCTGGCCAAGGAGTCTACATCCCAGCCTCCATCTCCTGGGGTGAGTCCGTCCACTCTTGTCAAGCCTTGTTAGACTCCGGGGCGGCTGGAAACTTTATGGATGTCAACTTCGCCCAAAGTATCAATGTCCCGACTGCACCTCTTGAAGTCCCACTGTCTGTGTCTGCCCTCAATGGCCAAGCATTAGGTGATGGAAGAGTCACCCAAGTTACTTCTCCAGTCTTTCTCCAGTCTCAAGGTCACAAGGAAGAGATATCCCTGCATCATATTCATTCACCAGAGTTCCCAGTGATTCTAGGCCTTCCTTGGCTTACCCGCCCCAACCCTTGCATAGACTGGGTAACAAGCCAGGTTGTGGAATGGGGCCCTGCGTGCCATGCCTCTTGTCTGCTCTCTAGCTCTCCTGTGTCTCCTGCCGAGCCCCCTGATCTCACTGAGCTATCTCAAGTTCCCACAGAGTACTGGGATTTGAAGGAGGTATTTAGCAAAAGCAGAGCCGCCATTCTTCCTCTGCACCATGCCTACGACTGTGCCATCGACTTGCTCCCTGGGACTACCCCTCCTCGGGGCAGATTATTCTCCCTCTCTCAGCCAGAACGCAAGGCCATGGAGGAATACCTCAAGGACGCCCTGGTCTCGGGGTTCATTCGACCCTCCACCTCACCTGCTGGTGCCAGCTTCTTCTTTGATGGCAAGAAGGATGGGGGTCTCCGACCATGTATTGACTACAGGGGCCTGAACAAGATCACTGTGCACAACCGCTATCCCCTTCCGCTGATGTCCACAGCATTCGACCTGCTCCAAGGCACCACCGTCTTCACTAAGTTGGACTTACGGAACGCATACCACCTCATCCGTATCCGACAGGGAGACGAGTGGAAGACTGCCTTTAACACCCCGTCAGGGCACTACGAGTACCAGGTGATGCCCTTCGGACTCACCAATGCACCAGCTGTTTTTCAGGCCCTTATCAACGACGTCTTGAGGGACATGATCAATCAGCATGTTTTCATCTACCTCGATGACATCTTAATATTCTCTAAGACCTTGCAGGAGCACCGCCACTATGTCCACCAGGTTCTCCAGAGGCTGCTACGGAACAATCTGTTTGCGAAGGCCCAGAAGTGCGAGTTTCATGTTCCCGAGGTCTCCTTCCTGGAATTTATTGTATGGACGGGACAACTCCAAATGGACCCAGCCAAGACCCTGGCCATCCGGGACTGGCCCACTCCCAAGTCCGTCAAGGAGGTGCAGTGGTTCTTAGGATTCGTTAACTTTTACCACAAGTTCGTCAGGAACTTCAGTTCCATAGCAGCACCCATGTCAGATCTCACCAAAAGGACTGGTGGATCTTATGTCTGGTCTCCTCAGGCGGAAAAGGCGTTTAAAGACCTCAAACACCGCTTCTGCACGGCACCCATCCTGATCCTCCCGGACAATTCTCAACCATTCATCGTCGAGGTGGACGCTTCGGACAGCGGTGTAAGTGCGGTTCTGTCCCAACGCTCGGAGGGTAAGCTGTACCCCTGCGCATACTTCTCCCACTGCCTGAGCCCTGCGGAGTCCCGGTATGATGCGGGGGATCGGGAACTGCTTGCGGTGAAACTGGCCCTTGAGGAGTGGAGGCACTGGCTGGAAGGAGCGCAACATCCATTCCTGGTTTGGACGGACCACAAGAACCTGGAGTACCTCCAGCAAGCTAAGAGGCTGAACCCACGACAGGCTAGGTGGGCCTTGTTTTTCAGCCGATTCAATTTCACCCTTTCATACCGCCCGGGCTCTAAGAACACCAAACCAGACGCGCTCTCCAGGCTGTTCTCGCCCAACAACAGGAAGAGTGAAGTTGGGCCTATTATCTCTGTGTCCCGGATTGTGGCCCCTGTCCGCTGGGGTGTTGAGGAGGCCATCTGACAAGCTCAGCGCCAGGACCCTGGTCCTGGGACGGGGCCACCGGGCCTCCTGTACCTCCCTTGTCAAGCCCGGGCCAAGGTTCTCCAGTGGGGTCACTCTTCCCCTCTCTCCGCCCACCCGGGAGCTCAGAGGACCCTGGACTTCTTGAAAAGATGCTTCTGGTAGCCTAATATGGGGAAGGAAGTGAGGTCATTCATCCTGTCCTGTGATATCTGCACCAGAACCAAGAATCCTCAACAGCATCCCCAGGGTCTCCTGCATCCTCTGCCTATTCCCCGGCATCCCTGGTCCCATGTGGCAGTCGACTTCATCACGGGCCTGCCAGACTCTCAAGGTAACACTGTCATTTTGGTTATAGTCGACAGATTCTCGAAGGCCTGTCGCTTCATACCACTGTGCAAACTCCCTTCTGCTCTGGAAACAGCTAAATTAATATTTAATCATGTCTTCCGAGTCTTTGGTCTCCCACAGGACATCATCTCAGACCGGGGGCCCCAGTTCTCCTCCCGAGTGTGGCACGGGTCTTGCAAGCTCATCGGAGCCACTGCCAGCCTCTCCTCTGGGTTCCACCCCCAGTCCAATGGCCAGATGGAGAGGCTCAACCAGGACCTGGAAACCACCCTGCGAGGCCTGGCTATGGATAACCCGACATCGTGGAGCACCTGGCTGCCATGGGCAGAGTACGCCCACAACACCCTGCAGTCATCGGCCACCAAGCTGTCGCCATTCCAGTGCCAATTCGGGCTCCAGCCACCTCTGTTCCTGGACCAGGAGGAGGACGCTGGGGTGCCCTCGGTCAACAAATATGTGAGACGGTGTCGCAAGACCTGAAGCAAGGTCAGGAGGACCCTCATCCAGACCTCCAGAACCAACCAGACTCAGGCCAACCGCCATAGAAGGCCTGCCCACGTTTTCCGTCCTGGGCAGCGGGTTTGGCTGTCCGCCAAGGACCTTCCACTATGGGTGGAGAACCGCAAGCTTGCTCCTCGCTACATTGGCCCCTTCAAAGTGGTGCGCAGGGTGAACCCTGTCTCCTACTGGCTCCAGTTACCACGAACGCTAAGGATCAACCCCACATTCCATGTTTCCCTGTTGCGGCCCATATTGTTGTCCACGTATGCCCCTGCCCCTAGGAATCCCCACCCCCCCGCATCTTCCAGGGTCAGACTGTGTTCACTGTGCATTGCCTGCTTGACTCCCGCCGGGTCCACAGTGGGCTCCAATATTTAGTGGACTGGGAGGGCTATGGCCCTGAGGAGCGCTGCTGGGTCCCAGCTCGGGACGTATTAGATAAAGAACTTTGTCGGGACTTCCATTCGGCCCATCCGGATCGCCCTGGGAACGTCAGGAGACGCTCCTGGGGGGGGGGTCCTGTTAGGACTGGGGACTGTCTTGGCCTCTAGAGGCCGCTGTTATGTTTTTCTTGTCATGTTCGTTTTGGCCTCTAGAGGCCGCCACTGCTTCTTTGTTCTGTGTTTGTTTTGCCTGCCATGTGCCTTTTGTTTTCTTGTGCCTTGTGCCCTGCCTAGTCCTCATTATCGTCACCTGTGTTCAATTTATTTTGTGTATTTATACTCCCTCTGTTTGGTCCCTAGTCGCGGAGTCTTTATGCTATGCTGTTAGTGCTAGTTCCCTCTGTCCCATGTACCTTGCCTGTGTCTTAGTATTCTTGGTTTTTGTTACTTTCTTTTGGACTTTGTGGATTTTTGTGTTTGACCTTTGGATCTTCTGAGCATTTGAGTTTTTGCCTCTTCTTTTCTGAGTTGGATTTTGGACTTTGAACCTTTGGATATTTTTATTTTTGTATATCTTCTGAGCTTTTGGATTATCCTTTTGTTTTTTCCTTTGGATTGTAAATATTGTAAATAAACTGTTTTTGATACTCTACTTTCGCCTCACACCTCTGCACTTGAGTCATCCCCCTGGTGGCCTAGTGGGGGTTTGCAGGATTATCACACCAGTGACTTGGGTTTGAGTCCCAGCAAAACACTAAACCTCTACTTCTTTTCTATAAAAATGTCTGTCTGGATGGGGGTGTAGCCAGGAAACTTGTGCAAGAACATGTTTGAATTTAGTTCCCTTTGACGCGACATTAACAACTATAAACTGCTTTATAATGGCTGGTTGTAGTTCTGCTAGAGGGTCAAGGATGGGTTCCTCAAAACTGTTTGTGTTTCTACACCACTTAGCACATACATATGCTGACCTTTCCGCTCTAGATCCATCGATTGAGTAAGTTGCATTCAGATATGTTACCCGTTTGCATGTCATGGCAAAACAGTCAACATCAGTGACACAAGGGTACATCTGATGATACATTGTCAACATTGCATGTCTGTCAGGTTCATCTAAGATTGTCTGGTGAAATGGAGACTGAGGCACCACTGTACAGTTTTCCAAGAGAAGTCTTTCTGCTGATACCAAATAACTCTGCCTCACATAAAGCATATCAGCTGTGTCATTGCATGACAAAGTCCCAACCATTTGGCTTCCTAAAATACTGTCAAATTCAGCACCATACTCACATTTCCATGGCATATGAAGCTGTTGACTCTGCTGAAATTGCCTCATAATCTGGACTTCAATTGTCCTATTGTTGTTGTTAAACTTTCCCAGTATTCCATTAAAACGCTCAAATGAAAAGCACCAAAATGAATAAACTGGTCCGTAATCCAACATGCACTCTTTCAAATGGAGATTTACAGTGGTGCTTGAAAGTTTGTGAACCCTTTAGAATTTTCTATATTTCTGCATAAATATGACCTAAAACATCATCAGATTTTCACACAAGTCCTAAAAGTAGATAAAGAGAACCCAGTTAAACAAATGAGACAAAAAGATAATACTTGGTCATTTATTTATTGAGGAAAATGATCCAATATTACATATCTGTGAGTGGCAAAAGTATGTGAACCTTTGCTTTCAGTATCTGGTGTGACCCCCTTGTGCAGCAATAACTGCAACCAAACGTTTCTGGTAACTGTTGATCAGTCCTGCACACCGGCTTGGAGGAATTTTAGCCCATTCCTCCGTACAGAACAGCTTCAACTCTGGGATGTTGGTGGGTTTCCTCATATGAACTGCTTGCTTCAGGTCCTTCCACAACATTTCCATTGGATTAAGGTCAGGACTTTGACTTGGCCATTCAAAAACATTAACTTTATTCTTCTTTAACCATTCTTTGGTAGAACGACTTGTGTGCTTAGGGTCATTGTCTTGCTGCATGACCCACCTTCTCTTGAGATTCAGTTCATGGACAGATGTCCTGACATTTTCCTTTAGAATTCACTGGTATAATTCAGAATTCATTGCTCCATCAATGATGGCAAGCCGTCCTGGCCCAGATGAAGCAAAACAGGCCCAAACCATGATACTACCACCACCATGTTTCACAGATGGGATAAGGTTCTTATGCTGGAATGCAGTGTTTACCTTTCTCCAAACATAACGCTTCTCATTTAAACCAAAAAGTTCTATTTTGGTCTAATCCATCCACAAAACATTTTTCTAATAGCCTTCTGGCTTGTCCACGTGATCTTTAGCAAACTGCAGACGAGCAGCAATGTTCTTTTTGGAGAGCAGTGGCTTTCTCCTTGCAACCCTGCCATACACACCATTGTTGTTCAGTGTTCTCCTCATGGTGGACTCATGAACATTAACATTAGCCAATGTGAGAGAGGCCTTCAGTTGCTTAGAAGTTACCCTGGGGTCCTTTGTGATCTCGCCGACTATTACACGCCTTGCTCTTAGAGTGATCTTTGTTGGTCGACCACTCCTGGGGAGGGTAACAATGGTCTTGAATTTCCTCCATTTGTACACAATCTGTCTGACTGTGGATTGGTGGAGTCCAAACTCTTTAGAGATGGTTTTGTAACTTTTTCCAGCCTGAAGAGCATCAACAACGCTGTTTCTGAGGTCCTCAGAAATCTCCTTTGTTCGTGCCATGATACACTTCCACAAACATGTGTTGTGAAGATCAGACTTTGATAGATCCATGTTCTTTAAATAAAACAGGGTGCCCACTCACACCTGATTGTCATCCCATTGATTGAAAACACCTTACTCTAATTTCACCTTCAAATTAACTGCTAATCCTAGAGGTTCACATACTTTTGCCACTCACAGATATGTAATATTGGATCATTTTCCTCAATAAATAAATGACCAAGTATAATCTTTTTGTCTCATTTGTTTAACTGGGTTCTCTTTATCTACTTTTAGGACTTGTGTGAAAATCTGATGATGTTTTAGGTCATATTTATGCAGAAATATACAAAATTCTAAAGCGTTCACAAACTTTCAAGCACCACTGTAGATGCATTTTGGGGGTGCAGTGCAACGGGCCAAACAGTTCAACAAATTTTGACAGAAATTTCTGCAGGTATCCATCTGCTTCTTCCAGTTTATGAATGGATATGACTCTGGAGCACAGTATGATACAAGCCTGCACAAAGTCAAACCACATGTCGTAGTGTCTGTTGTTGATAAGTCCCTTCAGACAAAATAGTGAGTAAATGGTGGTCCAGTTTTTCCACTGATCTGCTGTAAATCCTGTAAAGCCAGATGAAATCCGTAAGGGAATTCTTCCAACCTCATGAGGTACTTTGATGTTCTCCACTCTAGCTTGAAGTTCACCAAGATTTTTTGTTGTTAAAATTCCTAGTTCTGTCCACAGTCTGAACACGTCTTGCCGTACCAAGGAGAAGGTTGTGCATTGGATCTATGACAACAAATCTGATGGCATCATAACTCAAGCGAAAAAGTTCTGACCATCTAGCTCCATACTTGCGTTCAATTGTTTTCTGTTCTGCCTTCGTCTTTGCACATTTGAATAATCCAGCACAGTGTATATGATCCTTTGATGTGCGTGGCTCCCACAAAGACCGGTCAAATCCTGACTAGTCCATTTTTTCACCAAATCCTGTCTTGCTGAACGTCTTCAAACACTTGTGGCATCCTCTGTATGCTCCATGTCCAACAAAACCTCCACATTTTTGAGTTGCTGGGATATCTGATGAAAGACAAAGCAGAGCTGCCCTGTAAACCTGATGTCCCAAGAAAGAGCAGTCTTCCAGAATCATCCCATGCCAAAGTCCTTGAAGCTCATCAACCAAGGGGTCTAAGGCTACGTTTACATTAGACCGTATCTGTCTCGTTTTCTTCGCGGACGCACTGTCCGTTTACATTAAACCCCCTGGAAAAGCCAGGAAACGGGAATCCGCCAGCGTCCACGTATTCAATCCAGATCGTGTCAGCTCCGGTGCTGTGTAAACATTCAGAATACGCGAATACGCTGTGCTGAGCTCTAGCTGGCATCTCATTGGACAACGTCACTGTGACATCCACCTTCCTGATTCGCTGGCGTTGGTCATGTGACGTGACTGCTGAAAAACGGCGCGGACTTCCGCCTTGTATCACCTTTCATTAAAGAGTATAAAAGTATGAAAATACTGCAAATACTGATGCAAATACTGCCCATTGTGTAGTTATGATTGTCTTTAGGCTTGACATCCTTCCACTTGCAAGTGGTAAGTGATGTGCGCTGGGATCACACACACAGCGGCTCAGTCCCGAATCGTGGCTTGTGCACTTCACTCACGCGCTGTGTGAGCTGCGCAGGGCCGGAGTGCGCACCCTCCAGAGGGCACTCACTGTTCAGGGCGGAGTGATTTGGAGCGCAGGATGCCTGCGGAGCCGAGCGTATCCGCGTATTGGTGTTGCTGTGTGCACGGCTAACGGTTTTAGTGTAAACACGAATCGTTTTAAGAACATTAATCTGATGATCCGCTGATTCGACGTAATGTAAACGTAGCCTAAGAAAGCATTTATGTGTAGTGATGGCTCTTTTGGTCCTGGTATTAGTCCAACAAGCATCATATTTTCTTCTTTAAAATGGTCTTCATGAGGTAGATTCAAAATGATCAAGTAGATTGCTCCAACTGAATATGGTGCATCTTTGAAAGGTTGGAACCAGTCCACATTCAGCATCAATGCCAAATTATTTGGCTCTGCTAAAAAAGGCTCTCCATTCACATACTGGTAATCCTGCCATACTTGTCCATCATACACATCTCCTAACACACCCTCAGGTATTTTCCACTTTCGCCATGCTTCGCATTTCTCTGCAAATCCAGGTCTTTTAATAAGTCCTTCCAGAGACTGCAAAACACTCTTGTAACAGTAAGAACGTATTGGATGGACATACTCTTTACCGGTTGAATATGTTGCCTTTCTTAGCAAGACAGAGCCACACTTCTTTCATAATGCAGACCACTGTTGTGGGTGATTGTAGAATTTGATGTGGCCACAAGTCTTGCATACCTTTGTGCCATCCCGTCTGAGGTCATAGGTGTCAGTGAGCATGTATACCGCCATACATTTGGGACAAACCACGTACTGTATGAAGTTGTCACGGAGGATACCAGTCCATTTCCTCAATGAGAATAAAGTCTTTGGAATATTGCTGGAAAAGGCAGTGAGGGAATTAACACAGAGAACATTTCCAAGTATCCACACAAACTGTTTGATGCACAGAAGAAGCGATGTGATGGCGTTATCAGAAATCTTGAAGGTTGATTGCCATGACAAAAGCATCATGGCCAGAAGTTTCATCAACAAGTCTTCTGGTTTTTCACTTCTGGACTGATCACTTCCATGCCCCTCTCCATCTTGTATGTCTGGACAGGCTTCACTCTGCTCCTCAGCAAGGCTTTCCCCCTCTTCATCCTCTTCAGTCACATACTCATCCTATGCAAATGTAAAACACACATTTAAATTCATATCCATGCAATAAATTATAATGCATGCAAATGCCCACATTCGACACCTCAAATGACCATACTCAGTGCATGAATATGTCCGTGTCAGAGTGAATAGGCCATCATTAGCATGGCCATTTTAGTATGAGACCAGTCAAATGACCACAGTCAGTGCATGAATATGTCCATGGCAGAGTGAATAGGCCATCGTTAACATGACCATTTGAGTATGAAAAGATTGTGAAACTATAGTTTAAAAAAATCATATGCATCACAAACTGCTGTTAAAAGAAGCCTAATCTGTGGCCTCTGTGTTTATTTCAGGGGAATCTTGAACTTACTTATAATTGAATTGTTTAATTCAGTCAGTAAGCAGGAACTTCATACTTCTATATTCAAAAATAATGTAGTGCTTACCACATAACAGGAGATGTCTTCATCATCTTCCACTGACTCTGAATCGCTGGATTCGAGGACAAGATTAATGCTCTGGTCATCTGCCATTTCTTCTGGAAAACATACCAGGACATAGGTTACAGTTATGCATTGTTGATTCCTTTATTGCTTACAAACATTCAGTTTGCCAACATTCCAATGATCACATTGCACAATTTTGACATTTATCAGATATATATTAAAGCAGTGTTGGGCAGTAGTAGAAAAACTACTAGTTTAACTACATTTTTGAGTAGCATGGCTATATTTTATTTTTAGCTTAGTTCACTACATTTTCTGAGTAGCAAAGTCTAGGCCTATAATGTGATATTAGTATATAATAGCCTAAGTATTACAATTTTAGCCCACAGCTCTACAGGTGTATGTTTCATTGTGGTGCTTACCATTGTCTGAAGAGTCAGTTGCTGGATGCACTTCTTTGGCTTCTTCTTCCATCACCTCTTTTCCAAGGTCCTGGGAGTCATGCTCATCAGTCTCTTGAATTCCAGAGTTATCTTCAAGGTCATTACACATCAATGGTAGGCCTACATAACTCTCGCCAGTTTGGTCATGACTGGACAGCAGCAGGCTCCGAGCCTTATCTGACCGAGTCCTTTTAGATGTTTTCTCCCAAACTCCATTTTTGAAATAGAGCTTTTTGTGAGCATAATAATGTGTATGAGAGAGTTCAGTGTTTCAATGCTCACAAAAGTGCCAAGGTCTTTTCCGAGGTCTTGAGACTTCCATCTCTCAATTGAACTGATGCACGATCCAAAATGGTTTATATCACAAACATGTGAGCATGTATAACAATAACCTTGCATGTGATTGGACCAGGACCAGGCGGTCATGGGCGTGGCTCATACAGTATAAACAGGTGTAGCTTACCAGGTAGTTTTCATGTGCTCTGGAACTTTCTCTTGGTTTCTTGGATTTTTGCTGCTTGGTGATCTTCAATGGCTGGACGGCGCCTCGCGTTCTACTCTCCGTCGACTCCTGTGCCTGGACGCGATGGACCTGTGTCGGGAAGTCCACAGACCGACGAGACAAAACTGCTGTCTGCTCTCAGTGGGTTGTCTCATCAGATTGCAGAGCTGACTACATTCGTAACCGACAGATTCAACTCTATGGACGATAGATTCAACACCATGGAAGACAGATTCAACACTGTGGAAGACAGATTGACTGCTTTGGAGGGACATAACTTTGGGGAAAAAGCAAACTCCAGGAAGAAAAGACGGGTGCAGAGTCCCATGATTGCGGTAAGAATTTGTCCGGTGTCTGCTAGCTAAGCTAAATAGCCTAAAAGTAAACATAGCAGCTAGCCTAAGCTAAAAGTAGACAGTAGCTAGCTATGAGGGACAAGTGACTTAAAACATTGTTTTGTTCTTTTCACAGGAAACAGTACGCTGTCTTCACAACTCGGAGACAAACACTAGGCGATACGAGCCGGCGCAAGGGTAAGATTTAAAGAATATGCTTTCATTCTGTATGAGATACGTTAATAGATGCAGATCCTAGCCTGATCCTAACTGTAGCCATCTTGTTTTCACAGACTAACTTCGCCTCATAACGAAGCCGTGACAAGCTATTTAGTGCGGGCTTTGTCGACAAATCCAAATCTTCATGATGCTGACAAAGACAACATTGTGTGTAAGTAACAACTATTTCACTAAATATTATGGTAGCCTATACTGTCCTTTCTCTACTGTCTACACGTCCCTTCTTCCTTTCCCTTATTAAGCTTAGCCTACTGCTACGTTGTTAATCGTACTCTCATTTGTTTTTCTAGCTGCCTGTAAGACGTATTACGAAACCTTACGCAGGAGCTACAGGTACCAGCAGCCTGATCTTTCGTTGCAGGCAGAAGCAATGAAGAAGTCGGCTCGTAGTCGATCCAGAAGAAAGAGGGTAAGATTTTTCAGTTTTGGTCAATGTGACTTTTTTTTCAGTGTTTTTCATGTGTTGTGTCCATACGCAGTGCATTGCTCAGTACTTATTCTCTTTATCGATCGTTTTTACAGCTGTTTGATGTGAGACGAGGTGTCCTTGCTATGGACGAGATGGATGTATGGCAGTGTGCTACCATAGACCTGATGTCGGATGAGGAAGATGGGGTGTCTGGGTGGATCGTTAAGCCTCTGCCATCCCGTAACCCAGAGCTCAGCGAACTCTGTGCTACGCTGCAATCAAGGCTTGAGGCAGATCCGAAGTACAGGGCAACCCACCACAGACGACTGCATGTCGGTCCGATGCCGCCTGCTCCCCACAGCTCAGAGACCACAAGCATGCACTTCACAGAGCTGTAGGACTAAAATACAGCGCTTATTTGCTTTTGTTTAGTTTTGTATCCTGCACATCTCTCTTGCACTAGGCTATTTATCACTGAATGTATAGGCAACTACTGTTTGTCTTTGACCGAATGCTGCCATTTTGTTTATTTTTTAACGTCTTGTACTTACTCTGATTTTGAAAATAAAGCTCTTTTTTGATACAACGTTCCTTGCAAATTTTCCTTCCTCAATAAATGTGTGTCATTGATAGGATAACAATGACATGAATATACAGCATCATAGCTAATCATAACCACAACAGCTATATATATATATATATATATATATATGTATGTTGTGGTTATGATGACCCAGGGTGACCAGGAGCCTACCCTAGTAACAGAGGACGTAAAGGGAACGTTAGAATTTGGTTCTGTAAAGGTTAGGTTATAACCAAACCAAAAACTACCATTTAAAGAACGTTCCCTTTGGTTACAGCAAAAAGCAAACAAAGGCTAACATTTCTTGAACTTTTAGGGAACCACTCATATGAAACGTTAGCCAGTAGTTGCACTGCTACCACCACACAACGTTATGCTTGGCTGTTTTTTGGTTGTTCTGAGAACCAGTGCTGACAGTTTTTGTTTCCTTGATATTTTACACTAGGCCAGCCTAGTGTGACATTATTCATTAATTTCTCCTGTTCATTTTTATGGGAGGGCTAAATTGGACCAAAGTGCAAATAGAGTAAAATACAAAAAGGTATGATATTTGTTTTAAATTCAGTGAAATGGAGACATACACAAAAGTAGTTCTAACTTACAAAGAGTGCAAAGATTACCATACAAAGTGAATTATATTGCAAGTTGCATTCCAAACGGGGTTCCCCATTCATTGTGTGTGTGGTAGGCAAGAGCCTAATTACCTGATAATGCAAGCCATTGGTAGGCTGCTATTAAGATTCCACATATTAAATGGCTGATTAGCTGGCCATTGCATTTTATCTTTTGCAAACTTGTTTAAAGACAACATTATTGGTGCTGGATTTGGTGGACCCCTTGCATTTGTGGCCTTAAGAAACAATATTTCAAATTATATCCCGTAGTACAACAGTTTTTTCCCCCTAATGATTTGGTATGTTCTCTCCTTTTTCTCTTGGCTATGAAAAACTGTGTGCATATCACTGTATTAGTGCAGCCTTCATTCATTGTTTCTCCATTCATTGTTTTTATAGCACATTAATTGAACCAAAGCTGAAATAGAAAGAGTAAAGTAGGCTACAATAAAATAAGTATATATGTCGCAAGTTGTATTAAGTCAAGCAGACTACAATAAAAAATAAAATGTAGATGTCTCAAGTATTCCAAACTGAGTTTTAAATTCACACAAAAAACTAGACCAAGAGCAATTAAGCTTAGCCTACTTGCTAATGACAGCCATTCAGAGGCACATGAAATGGCTGGGCTATTAAAGCCATTGTGTGTGCATTCTGGCTTTTGGAAACTGGTTCAACCAGTTTTTGTTTTTGTAACTGACAAAGCTGCTACAGCAACACTTTGGAAATTCAATAGATTGCCATATAACTCATGAGTTAACGTACACAATGGCATATTATTGTAGCAGTGGACTGAAATTATTAATCTACAAAATATGCGGTATGCCTTTAAGACTGCCTCACATGTGTGTGATGTCACGTCCTGTAATAGCTATGGTTAGAGAGCTCATTGGAAATGAGAGGACAACTGGATGTTTACGTTTTTGCAGAGTTTTTTTTTTCCCCCTGTACACTAAACGAAAAGTCTAATGGCACAGCAATTCAGCATGCATCTATTTGAAAACGTTTCACCTTACGCCTACAGCAAGATCAACTGAAGGTATGTCGATAGTACAGCCATTTATTTAGCATGTTAGCTACCATGATGCCATCCTTTATGGAAAGAATCAAACTCTGCACTACAGTGAATTGTTATTACTAGAGTAATGCTGTAGTGCAGAACAGAATTACTACAGTGTTAGTGCAGTAAATGCTTTAGTTTGGATAAAAATAAACGGCATACTGCAACAGCTTTGTACTTTAATGCAGAGGGCAATTTCGTGGACAGGAAACACTGCCGTCCTGCCGCAAGAAAAAAATGTATTGTTTTCGCATAAGGGACATCTGCCTCTATATTTACTAGAATAAATGGTTGTTGTTGCAAACTTTATGCGGTAGGCTATATGGGTAGAAAATAGAAATGTATTTTTAGAATGTGGTAGTTTTATATCATGAGAGGGTTCTATGGAAGTCATTTGTTAACATTTTACTATCTAAACGTTTGTATCGCAACGACCGCCCTCAGTTTGAAATGAACATAGACTGCTGATTGGCCACCAGGTTGCCTGACGTGGTGGGGGTGTGGCTGTGAAGACATGGATAATTGGGTTGATCGCAATGAACAGAATCAATTGCTGCTATCTTCGGACGCAGAGAGCACCTTTTGCTTCAACAGCTTCTACTTTGACAACAAAGCTTTGGATTCTACTTGACTACACGACTGGGATTCACTCTTGAAAAGGTAAGATTCATTTTATTGTGGTTAAAGGCTAGTTTATATACACTGTCTCAGGCTGGAGCTTCACTGGATGTGGTGCGCTACGCTTAGTCAAGTTGAGTCAAAATTCATGAAGTTGAAAAATAATGGGCTATTTTTAGAATGTTCTCTGTGCTGCCTTTTCTGGTGTAGCTAATTCCATTGTTTATAGTTAAGACTTTAATATTATAGTAATAATACTATAATAGCTACTATAAAAGCTAATTCCACTGATTATAGTTAAGTCGTTGACTTAATGCATCCATTGTAGTCCCAGCCACAGACACAAGTTGCCAACAAGTAATTGCAGAATATTTTATATATATATATATAAAATGAGTGATTCCACGCTTATGGGTACTGAAATGGGGACATGAACTTACTTTTAAAAATTCACCTAAAACCATTTCTTTTTTTTACCATCAGGTCACAAAACATGTAATCTTTAATGAATGATATGTTAAAAGATAACTTTAATTTTCTGAGATGTAATAAAAACATATTTATATGCCAAAGTCAGAACGTAACAGAAGTGTTGTGGACATATATATTCTCAATTTTAATAATGTAGAATTACTTTTTGAAACATAGGAAGGTGATGTTTTAGCAAATATAATTAATAAACATGTGTAGTAGAATAAACATACACATTCTTTCAATAAGATTAACATGGTATATAGCTAGATTGTAATTAATTTGTAACAGACGCGAGATGGACAATCGTAACAGAAGTAATGTAACAGACATCATTTTGGAACTCATAGGCTTGATTTTGGCATATAAATATGTTTTTATTACATTTCAGAAAATTAAAGTTATCTTTTAACTTATCATTCATTAAAGATTACATGTTTTGTGACCTGATGGTAAAAAAAGAAATGGTTTTAGGTGAATAAGTTCATGTCCCCATTTCAGTACCCATAAGCATGGAATCACTCATATGATATATATATGATATATATATTGAGGTATTTCACTCACGTGACCAAGTCATGTGACGCTGCCATTTTGGACGGCACGGCTCGAATCAGTTTGAATGCGAGGAAGGCGACAAACGAAAAACATAAAAGAAAAAGGAGCGAGATGCAGAAAACACCTTCACTATCCAGCGACGTAGGGCATTTACAGGGCGAGCAGAGGGAGAGGTATTTGCAAAAATTGAGGTTAGCAAGCTTAGAGAACGACGTTTACCTGCTTCCACCAGGATTGTTCACTGACGTACGGAAGTACACGAAGCCCTCGTCTTTACCTGACTTTGGCCCACATGATCAGTATACCTATGTCGTTAAAAACCCATCGCCATACACAGGTATTGATCTGAAAGCATATAAGAGTTTGGATGCCTACAAATATTTTGTGTCAGGCTGGGTAACATGCCTACATCAGTGGGTCGTCCCTGGAGCCGGTGGTCGCCATCTTATTACAGCTAAGGTTTGTTCACATTTTCATTTACTTTCGGTCCTCAGGATAAACAAAATGTTATTAAATGTCATTGAAATAACTTCTTAGTCTGTTGAGACATGGCCCGTTATAAATTTGCTGTTACCAGGCAATGACCAAGAACTGTATTATTAGGGTCGGTGTAGTTGTAGCAGTGTATTAGCAACTAGCTGTTAGCACTAGCTAATGTCAACAACAGTAACTAGTATGTTACTGTAGCAATATTTACGTTCAGTCATTTGGATGACTGTTAAAACCTTTCAGTCTCAAGTTTTTCTATTACTGGATTTACTAGTTTACTGAGCTAGCGCGCTCGGCCGAGCCGGGAGCCATCGCGCGCTCGGCGGCCGAGCCGGGAGCCATCGCGCGCTCGGCGGCCAAGCCGGGAGCCATCGCGCGCTCTCCGGCCGAGCCGGGAGCCATCGCGCGCTCTCTGGCCGAGCCGGGAGCCATCGCGCGCTCTCCGGCCGAGCCGGGAGCCATCGCGCGCTCTCCGGCCGAGCCGGGAGCCATCGCGCGGTCGGCGGCCGAGCCGGGAGCCATCGCGCGCTCTCCGGCCGAGCCGGGAGCCATCGCGCGCTCTCCGGCCGAGCCGGGAGCCATCGCGCGCTCGGCGGCCGAGCCGGGAGCCATCGCGCGCTCTCCGGCCGAGCCGGGAGCCATCGCGCGCTCTCCGGCCGAGCCGGGAGCCATCGCGCGCTAGCTCAGTAAACTAGTAAATCCAGTAAAGGAAAAACTTGAGACTGAAAGGTTTTAACAGTCATCCAAATGACTGAACGTAAATATTGCTACAGTAACATACTAGCTACTGTTGTTGACATTAGCTAGCTTGCCGTCCAAAATGGTGGACACCGGGGCGTCACGTGACCCTGTGATGTCAGGTGAAATACCTCAATATATATATATATATATATATATATATATATATATATATATATATATATAATATTTTATATAATATATATATAAAATATTCTGCAACAGACCATTCTTTTGTTACACATTTGTTTTGCTTTCCTGCTCGATTGAATGCAATGCTACTGTCATGTTTGTCTCACACATTCTTACCTCATCCCCAGTTTTAATCCTGTGTGTATTTTTGTCAAGTGCAAGTATGGTTGTAAACTGAAACACTGCTTAAATTTATGTTGTTGTTGTAATGTTGTATTTAAATTTTCCCTGCTTTTCATTGCAACAGGTACACATTGTTTGCATGGTATTGCATTGCAGCCAATGAGTTCAAAGAGGTTGGCCAGACAGATCTACACAAAGGAATGGAAGAGGGCGCGGCGAGAGGTGTTGAATGTGCGAGCACTGGTGCGTGCCCAGCGGGATGCAGGAGATGCAGCAAACAGGGCAGAGGAGTCTGCGCGAGATGCAGCAAGCAGGGAAGAGCAGGCTGCGCGAGATGCAGCAAGGACAGGCCAGGCTCTGCAAGAAGCAGAACAACAACATAATGGACCTCAACACATGCCAGAGATACAACCGGCGGAGATTGAAGAACAGCCTGAGTTCATGGCAGAGCCAACAAGTTCGGTCAGCAGCTCGGAGCAGGACAGCAGCAGTCCCTCAACCCATGTCAGTCCAGCATCCAGCCGTCAGACATTGGAAGAGTCGTACATTGAGGAACAAACATCATCCGACCCAGTTGAGGGTACATTTGCTTTGAATTTTATATTTACTATCTGATTACAAGTTCTTAACCAAGAAAGCAAACACTAACAATTTTCTTTTCAAGAACTTCAGGAATGACCCATGGTGAAGAGGAGGGGGCTTCAGGCATGGCTGCCGTAATAAGGCATAAGTACTTCATACACACTTGTTGATGTTCACACAGGAAAAGTGTATTGGGTATAAAACTAAAATGAATTTCATCTCAATTCTACCTGTAGTCCTGGAGGAACGAAAGAGGCTCCTATTGAGGACGACGGATGACACAAAAAGTAAGTACTATATACACACATTTTCACATATGACAAGTATATTATGTTCAAAAACTAAAATGAATTCTATCACAAATGTACCTAGCCATGGAAGAGCACATGGGGCAAATGACTAGGAGAATGGAGGCTACGTTCCCTGAAAGTCATTTTTGGTTCTGTTTAGGTTGTCACTTGGTTGGCAGGAAAGTTTAATTTTGGTTCCCAGAACATTACTCATGTGGTTCCCATTTGGTTCCCTCACCGTTCTCACACCATCCCTTTATCCTTGTTCATGTCACGTTTGTTCCCTCAACGTTTCCATATCATTCCCATAACCTTGTTGGTTACATGTTTGGTTCCCTAGACGTGCTCCTGATGTTCCCCCAACCTTGTTTATTATGTGTTGGTTCCCACAAGGTTCCCCTACAACATTCTAGTAACCTCATTGGTTACATGTTTGGTTCCCTCAGTGTTCCCCCAATGTTCTTTCCCTCACCATAATGTTGTCATATTTCTGTAGTATGTAATTCATTGTAAAAGTTTTGGTTGCATGACAACTATTTACTTCAGAACATATAAGCAGTGATGAATGACCAGGAAAATGTTGCAGGACTAGAAAGTTTAATAGAAAAAAATATCAAGAATACAACATTGGTAAGGACATCAGCAACACAGTGCAACATTATTATACATTATAAAACATCTGACAACTATAGACAATTATGAAAACTATTTCTTAATAAAATACAATAAAGGCAAAAAATAAGAAAAATTTTAGAAATGCCAAAAACGGGTGCGTGTGCATAGAAGTTGGTGTACGTCTTCAATCTTGAGGACCAGCTGACCTAAAAAGAATAAGAAACAAAACGTTTAACACCAACTTAGTGCCAACGTTTCATTTAATTATTGTGAATATTCAGCGATTGATAAAAGACTTAAGTTTAATTTACCGTCTGTGTGGTGCAAACTTCAGTGCATGCCCAATGCACTCGTCAATATCAGCTACCTTCTTGCCAGGGAAGTTTAAAAAAAAAAGTTACACATTTAAATCTCAGTCAAACTTGGCATAACACTGATTTGAAAAATGTATGAACACTTACCCGTTATAATTTTGCAAAGGGTTAAGTTCTGGAAAGGCTTTTTTGCTCTCCTCCCCCTCAGGCTGTACTGCGCCAGGACATTGTTGGTAGCCACCTGGCGTAGAATGCGACGAATGGCTGCTCCCGGATTCGCCCCTCCCAGGCGTTCAAGGAAATGTTTCTACAAAAAAAACAAACAAAAACAAGAAAAACATAAGTATACAATGAAAATGAATTTGGAGAGCTTATGTGGTCTACTTTCATTAGCCAAATCAATACATTACCAATGACAATTTATTTCATATATAATTATGTCCAATTAATTACCATTTGGTTCCTTCTTTCTGGTTGAGCCAGACTCCTGTCTAGCTCCTCCAGCGTGCTGCATAGGCCCAACAGCACATCTTCCTGCAGAGGAGGCTGAGGCGAGTTCGAGACCACAGCAGCCTCCAATGTCTCTGACTTCCTCTCCATACCCTCCATCCTCCTTTCCATAGCCTCCATCCTCCTCTCCATAGCCTCCATTCTCCTAGTCATTTGCCCCATGTGCTCTTCCATGGCTAGGTACATTTGTGATAGAATTCATTTTAGTTTTTGAACATAATATACTTGTCATATGTGAAAATGTGTGTATATAGTACTTACTTTTTGTGTCATCCGTCATCCTCAATAGGAGCCTCTTTCGTTCCTCCAGGACTACAGGTAGAATTGAGATGAAATTCATTTTAGTTTTATACCCAATACACTTTTCCTGTGTGAACATCAACAAGTGTGTATGAAGTACTTACGCCTTATTACGGCGGCCATGCCTGAAGCCCCCTCCTCTTCGCCATGGGTCATTCCTGAAGTTCTTGAAAAGAAAATTGTTAGTGTTTGCTTTCTTGGTTAAGAACTTGTAATCAGATAGTAAATATAAAATTCAAAGCAAATGTACCCTCAACTGGGTTGGATGATGTTTGTTCCTCAATGTACGACTCTTCCAATGTCTGACGGCTGGGTGCTGGACTGACATGGGTTGAGGGACTGCTGCTGTCCTGCTCCGAGCTGCTGACCGAACTTGTTGGCTCTGCCATGAACTCAGGCTGTTCTTCAATCTCCTCTGGTTGTATCTCTGGCATGTGTTGAGGTCCATTATGTTGTTGCTCTGCTTCTTGCAGAGCCTGGCCTGTCCTTGCTGCATCTCGCGCAGACTCCTCTGCCCTGTTTGCTGCATCTCCTGCATCCAGCTGGGCACGCACCAGTGCTCGCACATTCAACACCTCTCGCCGCGCCCTCTTCCATTCCTTTGTGTAGATCTGTCTGGCCAACCTCTTTGAACTCATTGGCTGCAATGCAATACCATGCAAACAATGTGTACCTGTTGCAATGAAAAGCGGGGAAAATTTAAATACAACATTACAACAACAACAACATAAATTTAAGCACAGTGTTTCAGTTTACAACCATACTTGCACTTGACAAAAATACACACAGGATTAAAACTGGGGATGAGGTAAGAATGTGTGAGACAAACATGACAGTAGCATTGCATTCAATCGAGCAGGAAAGCAAAACAAATGTGTAACAAAAGAATGGTCTGTTGCAGAATATTATATATATATATATATATATTATATAAAATATTATATATATATATATATATATATATATATATGTTTTGTGACCTGATGGTAAAAAAAGAAATGGTTTTAGGTGAATAAGTTCATGTCCCCATTTCATATATATATATGTTTTTATTACATCTCAGAAAATTAAAGTTATCTTTTAACATATCATTCATTAAAGATTACATGTTTTGTGACCTGATGGTAAAAAAAAGAAATGGTTTTAGGTGAATTTTTAAAAGTAAGTTCATGTCCCCATTTCAGTACCCATAAGCGTGGAATCACTCATATATATATATATATATATATATATATATATATATATATATATATATATATATATATAATATTCTGCAATTACTTGTGTCTGCGGCTGGGACTACAATGGATGCATTAAGTCAACGACTTAACTATAATCAATGGAATTAGCTTTTATAGTAGCTATTATAGTATTATTACTATAATATTAAAGTCTTAACTATAATCAATGGAGTTAGCTACACCAGAAAAGGCAGCACAGAGAACATTCTAAAAATAGCCCATTATTTTTCAACTTCATGTATTTTGACTCAACTTGACTAAGCATAGCGCACCACATCCAGTGAAGCTCCAGCCTGAGACAGTGTATATAAACTAGCCTTTAATCACAATAAAATGAATCTTACCTTTTCAAGAGTGAATCCCAGTCATGTAGTCAAGTAGAATCCAAAGCTTTGTTGTCAAAGTAGAAGCTGTTGAAGCAAAAGGTGCTCTCTGCGTCCGAAGATAGCAGCAATTGATTCTGTTCATTGCGATCAACCCAATTATCCATGTCTTCACAGCCACACCCCCACCACGTCAGGCAACCTGGTGGCCAATCAGCAGTCTATGTTCATTTCAAACTGAGGGCGGTCGTTGCGATACAAACGTTTAGATAGTAAAATGTTAACAAATGACTTCCATAGAACCCTCTCATGATATAAAACTACCACATTCTAAAAATACATTTCTATTTTCTACCCATATAGCCTACCGCATAAAGTTTGCAACAACAACCATTTATTCTAGTAAATATAGAGGCAGATATCCCTTATGCGAAAACAATACATTTTTTTCTTGCGGCAGGACGGCAGTGTTTCCTGTCCACGAAATTGCCCTCTGCATTAAAGTACAGAGCCATTGCAGTATGCCGTTTATTTTTATCCAAACTAAAGCATTTACTGCACTAACACTGTAGTAATTCTGTTCTGCACTACAGCATTACTCTAGTAATAACAATTCACTGTAGTGCAGAGTTTGATTCTTTCCATAAAGGATGGCATCATGGTAGCTAACATGCTAAATAAATGGCTGTACTATCGACATACCTTCAGTTGATCTTGCTGTAGGCGTAAGGTGAAACGTTTTCAAATAGATGCATGCTGAATTGCTGTGCCATTAGACTTTTCGTTTAGTGTACAGGGGAAAAAAAAAAAAACTGCAAAAACGTAAACATCCAGTTGTCCTCTCATTTCCAATGAGCTCTCTAACCATAGCTATTACAGGACGTGACATCACACACACGCGAGGCAGTCTTAAAGGCATACCGCATATTTTGTAGATTAATAATTTCAGTCCACTGCTACAATAATATGCCATTTTGTACGTTAACTCATGAGTTATATGGCAATCTATTGAATTTGCAAAGTGTTGCTGTAGCAGCTTTGTCAGGCTACGTTTACATTACGTCGAATCAGCAGATCATCAGATTAACGTTCTTAAAACGATTCGCGTTGACACTAAAACCGTTAGCCGTGCACACAGCAACACCAATACGCGGATACGCTCGGCTCCGCAGGCATCCTGCGCTCCAAATCACTCCGCCCTGAACAGCGAGTGCCCTCTGGAGGGTGCGCACTCCGGCCCTGCGCAGCTCACAGAGCGCGCGAGTGAAGTGAACAAGCCACGATTCGGGACTGAGCCACTGTGTGTGAGATCCCAGCGCATATCACTTATTACTTGCAAGTGGAAGGATGGCAAGCCTAAAGACAATCATAACTACACAATGGGCAGTATTTGCATCAGTATTTGCAGTATTTTCATACTTTTATACTCTTTAATGAAAGGTGATACAAGGCGGAAGTCTGCGCCGTTTTTCAGCAGTCGCGTCACATGACCAACGCCAGCGAATCAGGAAGGTGGATGTCACAGTGACGTTGTCCAATGAGACGCCAGCTAGAGCTCAGCACAGCGTATTCGCGTATTCTCAATGTTTACACAGCACCGGAGCTGATACGATCTAGATTGAATACGTGGACGCTGGCGGATTCCCGTTTCCCCGCTTTTTCAGGGGGGTTAATGTAAACGGACAGTGCGTCCGCGAAGAAAACGAGACAGATACGGTCTAGTGTAAACGTAGCCTCAGTTACAAAAACAAAAACTGGTTGAACCAGTTTCCAAAAGCCAGAATGCACACACAATGGCTTTAATAGCCCAGCCATTTCATGTGCCTCTGAATGGCTGTCATTAGCAAGTAGGCTAAGCTTAATTGCTCTTGGTCTAGTTTTTTGTGTGAATTTAAAACTCAGTTTGGAATACTTGAGACATCTACATTTTATTTTTTATTGTAGTCTGCTTGACTTAATACAACTTGCGACATATATACTTATTTTATTGTAGCCTACTTTACTCTTTCTATTTCAGCTTTGGTTCAATTAATGTGCTATAAAAACAATGAATGGAGAAACAATGAATGAAGGCTGCACTAATACAGTGATATGCACACAGTTTTTCATAGCCAAGAGAAAAAGGAGAGAACATACCAAATCATTAGGAGGAAAAAATTGTTGTACTGTGGGATATAATTTGAAATATTGTTTCTTAAGGCCACAAATGCAAGGGGTCCACCAAATCCAGCACCAATAATGTTGTCTTTAAACAAGTTTGCAAAAGATAAAATGCAATGGCCAGCTAATCAGCCATTTAATATGTGGAATCTTAATAGCAGCCTACCAATGGCTTGCATTATCAGGTAATTAGGCTCTTGCCTACCACACACACAATGAATGGGGAACCCCGTTTGGAATGCAACTTGCAATATAATTCACTTTGTATGGTACTCTTTGCACTCTTTGTAAGTTAGACCTACTTTTGTGTATGTCTCCATTTCACTGAATTTAAAACAAGTATCATACCTTTTTGTATTTTACTCTATTTGCACTTTGGTCCAATTTAGCCCTACCATAAAAATGAACAGGAGAAATTAATGAATAATGTCACACTAGGCTGGCCTAGTGTAAAATATCAAGGAAACAAAAACTGTCAGCACTGGTTCTCAGAACAACCAAAAAACAGCCAAGCATAACATTGTGTGGTGGTAGCAGTGCAACTACTGGCTAACGTTTCATATGAGTGGTTCCCTAAAAGTTCAAGGAACGTTAGCCTTTGTTTGCTTTTTGCTCTAACCAAAGGGAACGTTCTTTAAATGGTAGTTTTTGGTTTGGTTATAACCTAACCTTTAGAGAACCAAATTCTAATGTTCCCTTTACGTCCTCTGTTACTAGGGATGGATGCTGTCAGTCCCCCACTCGCTTGCTCACTCGAGTTTGTTGATGGTGTAGTGGATGGCTGCTTTATGTCCCAGGGCTCCCTCATGCCTGTGCTACCTTCTGGCTCTCTCCTTTTAGTTATGCTGTCATAGTTAGTCTTGCCGGAGTCCCTGCTTGTACTCAGCACAAAATGTATACTGTACCTCCTTATTCAGGTGACACTGGGCATACCTAACAACCTCTGTTTTTTCTCTCTTCTTCCTCCCCTCATCCCAACCTGTCCCTCTGAGTTACATGTCAATCCTGGGATCGAGGTGCTAACCTCTTTTGCTCCTCAGACCTGCCTGATCCATCCTGATGCCCTATGTCTGGCTGGAGTCTCATCACATCACTTCTGTGGAGGATGGCCCCATATGGACAGTTGAAAGTTACACTTGGAAGACACTCTGGACACTTACAGTAATGCTTTTGTGGCTGAGGACTATAGTTGGCTTGCTAACTTTGGGACTGCAGTTGTCATGAGTTTTGCATTCATGTTTCCATGAATGAAGAGTTATAACATCAACGAAACTGACTTCATGTTAAAACTGTTAATGTTATAGTCATGTTGTCTGTTATTGTCCAGGTGAGGATTGGTTCCCTTTTGGGTCCAGTTCCTCTCAAGGTTTCTTCCTCGTGTCGTCTGGGGGAGTTTTTCCTGGCCACCGTTGCCACAGGCTTGCTCATTGGGGATAGATTAGGGATAAAATTGGCTCATGTCTTGGGTCATTCAGATTCTGTAAAGCTGCTTTGGGACAGTGTCTATAGTTAAAAGTGCTATACAAACAAACTTGACTTGACTATGGAACCATGCTGAAATCCTATAGAACACCGGAGTTCCTACAGAACTTCTATAGGACATTTTTTGCAAGGAACACCAGTTTTGATAACTTCGACATATAATAGAACAAGGTAAGCTTTTCTTTATTTATTATTGATAATACATGGGCTTCCGCTACAATAGGTGAATTTGCCCTAAATACAACTATGGCTGGATTTGGCGATAAGTGCCATTTCTCTAGTTTTTTGTGTAGTGTGAGCTCTGTGTGCTGGGTGTACCTGATAACTCTCAGGTGCATTCCAGACTGCGCATGCATTAAGCAGATTAAATGTGATGATGCGCGCACCCTGAACTTAATTAAGGATCTATACGTGCATTTATTTAAGGACTGTGCAGACACAGTATCACTGCGAAGTATTACGTTCCATCAGTATGTATTACCGAGCCTTGTTTCTGGATTCCTGTGCCTGTTTCTCGTTCTCGCTTTGCCTCTGATATTCTGTTTTGCACCTCGCCCGACCCTTTGCATGTTTAATGTTTTGGATTTAGCCTGCCAATTTGGACTGTTTGCACTTTGTTATTAAATATATACTTCTGCACTTGCATCCGCCTACCTCGACCTGACAATGTAATGCATTGATCATTGTTCAAATGGTACCAATTAGTAACAACAGGTTTACCAATCGTCTTAAAGGTGTTGTTAATGTGGGTAGTTAAGGAAAAAGACTCCAGCAAAACTAGGGCTACCAAACTTGGAGGGAGATAGGCTTGCCATGCAAAAGAGCCACCAGTACTGCTGCATGCTGCATTGTTACCTCACACTCAGCTTCATTGCTCAGTTTCATGAGTAGCATGATAGTAATTCTCTTCTCAACACCATTAATGATGTGGTTTCTGACGGGGGAATCTTGGGTGACTTTTTGGTAGGTACCACTTTTTCTTGTAGGTATTGCTAGGGAGGGGTTAAAGAGTGCAAGCAGTCACAAAGTCAGCAGTTAAGCCTTGATAAATCAAAATACAGTAGCTAGTTCCTTACAGTAACCCTTGTCCAGTATTTTGTTTTAGGAAGAAATCTCCAGTAAATTTACAAGGCAAAACATCTAAAACATGAGTGACTCCCTTCATATTGTGTTCTTAATGATATGAATCCTTTTCCACTTGTTTAGTAAGTCATGATTGTCAGTTATTTAAGGCAAACATATGAATTCTGGTAGAGTTGCCCATGTGTAGATATTGTGCATAGATGGCACATTCATCTGTGTGCCATAACTACAGAGATAGGAGTAGAGTCAATAAAGAACCCTGGAAAAATGTGTCAAATTGTGCACTACAGGAGAAATGAAACCCCCTGATTGACTCTTGACATTGTCATTATGTAGTGACATCCATCTCATCTGTCTTTTCTTCCTAGAGGCTATGTTGAGAATTTTTAGTGGCTGCTTGATTACCACTGATACCTGTCTTTCTATTTTAAAGCAGAGGGGATGAGCCTGTTTGTGAGTAAAGAACAAAGAAAGTCAGCTGTCCTGAAAAAAAAAAAACCTAATAGCAGCACAGCTCTTGTCCACACCACCTCTTCATGGTGAAACTTAGCACAAGATTTTGACAGACAGGAAATCATGAGGTGGAACCTAAAAGGTTGCACTCACTATATGCTATGTACATGTCATGTATCTAGACAATTACAGTACAGTAGTCAATCCAGAATAAATACGAGTTATTGCTACTACAGGGAATAAACCTATGGTTGAGAAGCATGACCAGAGAAAGTTGTATATCAAACATTAATGCATCATTATCTAGTATATATTATGGAGAGGATTTTATGCTAACCTGAAATGCAAATACAACTTTTGGGAGAAGGGGGGGAAATAAGTGCCCTAATGTATTGTTTTACAGTTAGCAGCACACAGAAACCATGTCATGTGGAAATGCAATGCATATCAGTCATTGTTTTAAAGAGTGTGACATAAGAATGTGACTCAGTGAAAAGCAAAATAATTATTTCATTGTTTTGCATCTTGTTTGACCACTAACCAGAAAAGCCATACAAAGAGCCATACACATGTAAACACTGTTCAATCACAGCTCTCTGTGAAATGGGTGGGGAACATGAGGAATATGAACTGTGTTAACCAGATGAATGCTGAATGCCGAAGTGGTTCAGTTACATGGTAATAAAGCTGGCTGGACAGTTGAGGAAGGTGCTCAGCAGCCTAGAAAAAGAAGCCACAGCATCATTAGAGTCAAGTGTTGGTTGGCAACCATGCACCATAGTGTCCTGGAAATCTTAGTCATTTACCGTACAGCCACCACCTGTTGCATGTGCTCTAAGAGACAATCTACTTTACAAATTACGAAGTATTTGCATATGGCAGCACTTTCTACTATTACTGACTATTTTTTTGCTTAAACATTGCTTGAAAAGGCACAGCTAAAGTGAGGAAGGCACTATGGACATGACACTACTACTAGTAACATTTATTTGCAGTTGGGAAACACTGGGTGTATTACTGCCCCCAACAGCAGCCTAGAAAATGGGGTGTGGAAATAAATGGCTGTTGGCTATTTCATTTTTAAAAATTGATTTGCTGTTGGTAATAATAATAGACTTCATTTGGTTTTATATGTGTAACTCCTTCAGTTAAGATTATTGAATTTAAGTATTTTTTCCAAAATAAATAAAATATTATTAAAAAAAGAAAAAAAGAGGTTTCAAAATCCCTTTGCTATATGTGATCAGAATAGTCTATTATCTACTATCATTTAGTTTTCCATATATAACTTCTGCACTCATAAAGGTACTGATTTTTCATTCTTTTCTTGCAAAATAAATATTAAAAATAGATTTTTTTCCAATTTTATTTGCTGTAGTTAATAACAGACTGTACCACAGTGCATTTGGTTTTACATGTGTAATCCCTCCAGTGAAAAAGTTATTGTATTTTATTTTTCTTTAATTTTTTTTCAACATTGAGTTGTGCTTTTGATTGGAAGAATGTAGTACAGTATTATGCAAATCATGAACGACCATGGGTGTGAATGTGAGTGTGAATTGTTGTTTGTCTCTTTGTGTCAGCCCTGCAATGACCTGGCAACTTGTCTAAGATGTACCCTGCCTCTCGCCCATAGTCAGCTGGGATAGGCTCCAGCTTGCCTGCGACCCTGTACAGGATAAGTGGCTACAGGTAATGGATGGATGGGTAACACAGTGGTGCTTGAAAGTTGTGAACCCTTTAGAATTTTCTATATTTCTGCATAAATATGACCTAAAATAACATCAGATTTTCACACAAGTCCTAAAAGTAGATAAAGAGAACCCAGTTAAACAAATGAGACAAAAATATTATACTTCGTCATTTATTTATTGAGGAAAATGATCCAATATTACATATATGTGTGGCAAAAGTATGTGAACCTCTAGGATTAGCAGTTAATTTGAAGGTGAAATTAGAGTCAGGTGTTTTCAATCAATGGGATGACAATCAGGTGTGAGTGGGCACCCTGTTTTATAAAAAAAAAAAAACAGGGATCTATAAAAGTCTGATCTACACAACACGTTTGTGGAAGTGTATCATGGCACAAACAAAGGAGACTTCTGAGGCCCTCAGAAAAAATGTTGTTGATGCTCATCGGGCTGGAAAAGGTTAAAAAAAACATCTCTAAAGAGTTTGGACTCCACCAATCCACAGTCAGACATATTTTCTACAAATGGAGGAAATTCAAGACCATTATTACCCTCCCCAGGAGTGGTCAACCAACAAAGATCACTCCAAGAGCAAGGCATGTAATAGTCGGCGAGGTCACAAAGGACCCCAGGGTAACTTCTGAGCAACTGAAGGCCTCTCTCACATTGGCTAATGTTAATGTTCATGAGTCCACCATCAGGAGAACACTGAACAACAATGGTGTGCATGCCGGGGTTACAAGGAGAAAGCCACTGCTCTCCAAAAAGAACATTTCTGCTCATCTGCAGTTTGCTAAAGATCACATAGACAAGCCAGAAGGCTATTGGAAAAATGGTTTGTGGATGGATGAGACCAAAATAGAACTTTTCGGTTTAAATATGAGAAGCGTTATGTTTGGAGAAAGGAAAATGCTGCATTCCAGCATAAGAACCTTATCCCATCTGTGAAACATGGTGGTGGTATTATCATGGTTTGGGCCTGTTTTGCTGCATCTGGGCCAGGATGGCATGCCATCAGTGATGGAAGAATGCATTCTGAATTATACCAGTGAATTCTACAGGAAAATGTCAGGACATCTGTCCATGAACTGAATCTCAAGAGAAGGTGGGTCATGCAGCAAGACAACGACCCTAAGCACACAAGTCATTCTACCAAAGAATGGTTAAAGAAGAATAAATTTAATGTTTTGGAATGGCCAAGTCAAAGTCCTGGCCTTAATCCAATTGAAATGTTATGGAAGGACCTGAAGGGAGCAGTTCATGTGAAGAAATCCACCAACATCCCAGAGTGGAAGCTGTTCTGTATGGAGGAATGGGCTAAAATTCCTCCAAGCTGGTATACAGGACTGATCAACAGTTACGGGAAACGTTTAGTTGCAGTTATTGCTGCACAAGGGGGTCATACCAGATGCTGAAAGCAAAGGTTCACATCCTTTTGCCACTCACAGATATGTAGTATTCGATCATTTTACTCAATAAATAAATGACCAAGTATTATAATTTTGTCTCATTTGTTTAACTGGGTTCTCTTTTTATCTACTTTTAGGACTTGTGTGAAAATCTGATGATGTTTAAGGTCATATTTATGCAGAAATATAGAAAATTCTAAAGGGTTCACAAATTTTCAAGCACTACTCTAATATAATTATAATAGCCCTCCGATGATCTGGTGACTTGTCTAGGGTGTACCCCACCTCTCACCCATAGTCAACTGGGACGGGCTCCAGCTTGCCCGCGACCCTGCACAGGATAAGTGGCTACAGATAATGGATGGATGGGTAGTATACAGTTGTGGTCAGAAGTTTATGTACAGTGACATGAATGTCATCTTGGATATGAATGTCATGGCAATATTTGGGCTTTCAGTAATTTCTTTGAACTGTTCTTTTTCTGTGGCATAATGATTGTACAGCATGCATCTTTAATAAAAAAAAACACTATAATTTGTCGCACAAGTTTTAATTTTCTTTGGGTTTTCTGAAATCAACACAGGGTCAAAATTACACATACAGAGTCAAAAATTTACGTACGCTCACTTAGATTATTAATTCAGAGGTGCTGAAACTTCCAAAATGTCTCTTATCTTGCCAAGGCCGAGGTCTCTTAACTTCCTGTTCATGATCATGATTGACTACAGCTGGTGCCTTCTATGTGCCTTCATAAAAAGGGTTTGTTTACAGCACTCATTGGATTGACCAACCCACAGTAAAATGGGAAAGTCCAAGGAGCTCAGTGCAGATCTGAGAAAGATGATTGTAGATGTACACAACTCCAGAATGTCTCTTGGAGCCATTTCTAAACAACTGCAAATTCCAAGATCAGTTCAAACAATTGTATCCAAGTTATTGTGAGGTGTAGTCACTTTGCCAAGCTACTTTGCTTCAAGAAAACCCAAACGATCACCCTCAGCTGAAAGGAAATTGGTTTGGATGGTCAGGAACAACCTGGGAACCACCATGGCACAGCCCTGCCATGAACTGGAAGCTGATGGATCACTGTCTACAATTCAAATCACCATCGACTAAAAGGCCGCTATCCAAGACATAACCCCCTGCTCCAAAATTGACACCTTCAAGCTTAACTAAAGTTTGAGGTTGACCACACAGACAAAGAAAAAGCCTTCTGGAGGAAATCTGTATGGTCAGATGAGCAAAGATTGAGTTGTTTGGCCACAGTGACCACCATGTACAAAGGGACACTGTACCAGCTGGTTGTGGTGGTAGGAGCTCTGGGGCTGTTTTGCTGCCAGTGGAACTGGTTCATTGCACAAAGTGGATGGAATAATGAAGGAGGACTACCTCAGGATTCTTCGGCATAAACCATCAGAAACTTGAACATGACTTGGGATTTGGGAGTTACAACAGGACAATGAACCCCAACACGCATCAGAGCTGATTGTGGAGGATAAAGCAGGCTAGCATTAATCTTGAAACAAGTCCTGACTTCAACCCGATTGAAAGTATATGGTCCGTGCTTATAAGTCGAGTCCATGGCAAGAAATAAAGCAAATTTGATTGAACTCTACCAATTCTACCATGAAGAGTCATGAAATATCCAGCCAGATTTCTGTCAGAAGCTTGTTCATGGTAAACAAAAATGTTTGGTCAAGGTGAATCTTGTGAAGAGACATTTTACCCAAATATTCGATGTGCTCTATGCATATTTTTGACACTGTATGTATAATTTTGACCCTGTGTTGATTTCAGAAAACCCAAAGAAAATTAAAACTTGTGCACTAAATTCTAGTGGTTATTTATTTATTTATTTATTTATTTATCTAAATTAAAGATGTATGCTGTAACCTGGCGAATTGTCCAGGGTGTACCCCGCCTCTCACCCATAGTCAGCTGGGATAGGCTCCAGCTGGCCTGTGACCCTGTAGAACAGGATAAGCAGCTACAGATAATGGATGGATGGATGCTGTACATTCTGCCACAGAAAATGAACAGTTCAAAGAAATTACTGAAAGCCCAAATATTAGCATGACATTCATATCCAAGATGACATTCATGTCACTGTATGCAAACTTCTGACCACAACTATAATATAAGGCGGCATGGTGGTGTAATGGTTAGCGCTGTCGCCTCACAGAAAGGTCTGGGTTCGAGCCCCGTGGCCGGCGAGGGCCTTTCTGTTCGGAGTTTGCATGTTCTCCCCCTGTCTGCGTGGGTTTCCTCTGGGTGCTCCGGTTTCCTCCACAGTCCAAAGACATGCAGGTTAGGTTAACTGGTGACTCTAAATTGACCATAGGTTTCAATGTGAGTGTGAATGGTTGTCTGTGTCTATGTGTCAGCCCTGTGATGACCTGGTGACTTGTCCAGGGTGTACCCCGCCTTTCGCCTGTAGTCAGCTGGGATAGGCTCCAGCTTGCCTGCGACCCTGTAGAACAGGATAAAGTGGCTAGAGATAATGAGATGAGATAATATAATAGCCCTGTGATGATCTGGCGACTTGTCCAGGGTGTACCCTGCCTCTCACCCATAGTCAGCTGTGATAGAGTCCAGCTTGCCCGTGACCCTGCCCAGGATAAGTGGTTATGGATAATGGATGGATAATAGTAATAATAATAATAATAATAATACACATATTTTCAGTGGGTGGGCGGCACGGTGGCGTAGTGGTTAGCGCTGTCGCCTCACAGCAAGAAGGTCCTGGGTTTGAGCCCCGGGGCCGGCGAGGGCCTTTCTGTGTGGAGCTTGCATGTTGTCCGCGTGGGTTTCCTCCGGGTGCTCCGGTTTCCCCCACAGTCCAAAGACATGCAGGTTAGGTTAACTGGTGACTCTAAATTGACTGTAGGTGTGAATGTGAGTGTGAATGGTTGTCTGTGTCTATGTGTCAGCCCTGTGATGACCTGGCGACTTGTCCAGGGTGTACCCTGCCTTTCGCCCGTAGTCAGCTGGGATAGGCTCCAGCTAGCCTGCGACCCTGTAGAAGGATAAAGCGGCTAGAGATAATGAGATGAGATATTTTCAGTGGGTCACTCTTGTGCTTTCATAGGGATCTTCTTGAGCATTGATTTCTTTCGAATCACCCTCCCATTTTCTCATGCACCTCAACTCCACTGCAGTCTGTAAAGCCTTTTGAGTGACTGTTACCTCACTGTGACTTCCCTCTGTTTTATTTTTGTGCTGAATTTTGAGGGAGGGCCTTTATTAAGTGATCTTCAAGGCAATTCAAAGATGTCCAGTTCAATCACCTTTGTCCATTCTCTTAAATTGTGTTAATAATTATGGAGACTATGTATAGTTTGTGCTTTTGACAACAATGATGGCTTTATCTGTGTGGAAAAGAAAATAGGTGAACAAAATAGAAATAGACAGAAAATCATGTGAAAACAGTCTGTAACATTTCTTGTGTAGGTACAATAGGCTTATCAAATCAGTCACATGTAAAAAGGAATCAGTCTCATAAATTCATTAATCATTAATTGAAGTGTCTAATAGTTTATAGCTAAACTATTAAAAATCAATGGAATACCTTAGTGGTGATGTTGCTATAGTTTAGTGAGTATTGTAGCGCTAATGTAATATGTTTACTCTAGATCAGGGGTGTCCAAACTGATCCATAAAGGGCCATGTGGCTGCAGGTTTTCATTCCAGCCATGCAGCAGCACACCTGATTTGGCTTATTCAATCAACTGACACACCCACCCTTTAAATCAAGGGTGGGTGTGGCTGCAAGTATTTGACTGTGTGAAGACAGTTCAGTTGATTGAATGAGCCAAGTCAGGTGTGCTGCTGCATGGCTGGAATGAAAACCTGCAGCCACACGGCCCTTTATGGATCAGTTTGGACACCCCTGCTCTAGATCTATAACATTCATATAACAACCAAATGGGCGAAGGCAATTAGAATACTTGTTTGGCAGAGGTTGGCACTCAGTGAATGTTGTAGCAATAGACAGGACACAGTTTATTCCAAAGATACCATTTATTGAAATGGCTGACATGAATTAGCAAACTAATACTGATCAGATATAGCAACAATAGCAGCTGTAGGTACACACAGTCACTTTTAGAACTACAGATCCCATCAACCAACTTCCGCGATGACCTACGTCACGCCCGGGCGGGATCACCTATGTCACTTCCTCCATGACTCTATAAGTGACCCGGAAACTTCCAGTTAGGTCTCTTTTGGCACTGTTGCACCTCCTGTCACTACAGACATAAAGAGACGCCCCCTCATCAGACCGTCCGAAATCACGACTTCTTTCTTGCAAGTAAAAGAGATTTAGCACGCTTTCATGTTTTCCGCTGGCCACGGTAAAATTACTACCTAAGTGCATTGTCTCACTCATTGAGTTACAACCAGTTGTTTTTTTATTTGTTCATTATAAGTAACATTACAACTGCAGCCCAAAGCAGTTTAATTAAAAGTTAGAAGCGACCGGATTCCTTCTGACTCAATCGCTGTGCACATTGTTTGATCAGAGACTTTTCCTCACGAACGCTGAAGTTCGGACCAATAAATTCTCTGCGTTTTTACAGAAACCTCCACAAGCTCTGTGAAACTCCGCCTCTTCGGGACATCTCTGCGTAATCTTGCATAGGAGCAAGATACTAAGTAAGACTGGCATTTTGGGCAAAAACTAGTCTTAGGAATTAGCTTTATGAAGTAGTGTGAATTTAAACTCAGGAACTGTTTAATTATGCACACTGATCTTGTGTTCTACATTGTTCTCTCAGTTGTTTTTAATAGATAGGTTGTTGCATGCTCTATCCCTATCCTTCCTAACACTTTTAATTTCATTATTACACATATTTTGACCTCATCAAGATTTCAGTGGATTTAGTAATGTTATAAGCTAGTGTAATTAGCTACCACGGCTAATTCTTTTGTCTCCACCACGAGGTCGGGTGTCACCCTCCCCCAACACACACACACACACACACACACACACACACACACACACACACACACACACACACACACACCCCTTAGATAACATTCCAAGGCCTGATTTATTCCAAACTTTATGGTGCATTTTCCCGCACTCACATTCAGACTCTGTCTCCTCCTTCCCATACTGCGCAGTCACGCATAGGACACACCCAAAGAGCTCAGTGGCTCACGTAGTGGTAAGGAGAAAATCTCTGCCACACCCCCCCCTTTCTCTCCCTCACACACACACACACACACGCACATACACACGCTCATCAAGTATATGACCATATTGTAGATAATGTATTCAACTGCTATTATTCATTTAGTATCTGTGTTATAATAAATTCAATTATTATTGAAACTGTGTGTTTATTTGTTGCTCCTATATACTGGAAGTCACACAATCTAAAATACCTCCAAATTGCTTTCAGTGTGCCATTGGCTGTAGCATTTATGTAGCTTGGTAAGTGATACATTATTGATGCATTGGAAGTGATCATAATAATTTGGAATATACCATAATTTAGCTGTTTGGTAATTTATTATTAAGCACCAAAATTAATGGCATTATTAATGAGACTGATTTAATGAGACTGATTTAATGAATCTGATTTAATGAATCTGATTTAATGATTTAATGAGATTAATCACTTAAGACCAATTGCACCCTACACAGCCAAGGAATAAATCAATATAAATGGTGATACAATGTATACAGGTAATAATCAGTAGTGTATATGATAACTAAGGCACTAATGTTGATCAGAAGTAATAAGCTATATGCAAGTTTACAGTGCAAGGGTGAGTGGATGTTAAAATGTGAGAGGGATATCACATGTTTATGTGTGTCTGTGTGAGAGTGTGTGTATGAGTGTGTGTGTATGGAATGGAATGTGAATGGAATGCGTGAGCCTTGTGCTAGGCCCCGCCTAGAGGGTGATGGTTGACAAAAAGAGCGTGAAAAGGGGAGACAAAGGATCTGTAGTTTAAACTAGTCTCGGCTAGGCCTTAAACCCAACTTCTACTCAACCCTTAGCTACTCCTGAAATCCCAATGTTGAGTGTAGTGCAATGGAGGGAGTTACACACAGAGAGAGAGAGAGAGAGAGAGAGAGCGCATGCATGATCTAACTAAATACAGATAGTAAACAAAGTAAATCATACAACACGCGGTCTAAGACCGACTTTCATGTGAATCAAAATGTGTACATTTAAATGATAAATGAATTCAAATAAACAACACTCTTCACATTAACTAGCCACAACTAAGACTAACAATTGCCCAGATTCCAGCCTTACTTGAGATCACTCTTGCTTGGTGACTGAAAGTGCGCCGTCTGTTATCCAAAGACAGCGAAGAGTGCAGGTCCAGGGAGAAATGGTTCTGTTCCTTTCACTTTTACAGCTCATCAGCTGAAGATCTTTGATGTCCCGTCGGTCATCCGATGATCTGGAAGGAATCTTATTTGTAGTTCATCGATGTTGAGAAAGGGAAAAGGGATCCGGTCGCCTTTTCTCTTTAAAATACTGTGTGGGCTGCAGTTGTTAGGGTTTTGCTGGGATTCGAACCTGGTTTGCTGGGTGTGATAATCCAGCAAACCCCCACTCGGCCACCAGGAGGATGACGCAAATGCAGAGGCATGAGGCGGAAGTAGAAAAGTATCAAAAGGTTTATTTACAATATATACAGTCCAAAAGAAATAATCCAAAATGCTCAGAAGATGAAGGGAAAAATAAGAAATATCCAAAGTACAAAAGTCAAAACAAAAGCCAAAAAAACAGAAAAGAAAAGGCAAAAATACCAACGCTCAGAAGATCCAAAAAACAGTAAATACTAGGTCCAAAAAGTCCAAAAAGAAAAGCAAAGTGCAAAACCAAAAAGACAAAGGCAAGGAACACGGTACAGAGGAAACTGGAGCTAAACATAACAGCACAAAGACTCCATGACAAGAGGACTGAACTCAGGGGTATAAATACACAAACTAATTAAGGACAGGGCAGGGCAGGGCAGGAAACAGGCAATAAGACAAAAACAAAACACAGAACACAGTGGTGACCTCTAGAGGCCAAAACAAACATAACCAGAAAAGGAAATAACAGCGGCCTCTAGAGGCCAAAACAGTCCCAGTCCTAACAGCAGTAACTAACCGGTTCAATTATTATTACAACTATGTGAAGATCAAATACATTGAACTTTGGCTAAAGGTCCGGTATCAATAGCTCGTTCTTTGTCCTTCGTTCTCCTGTAGCACAGATGTAACGGCCTCTCTTTCACACATGGAAACCCACCGCCAGAGAGAAAGAATTTCGATTCTGCCGCGGGTTTAAAGCACAGTCGTGACGTCACTGTATTTGGTATCATCTCTGTATCCAATACCATTACAGGGAGTCAGAAGAATGGGCGGAGATAGAACATGGCATCGAGTACAGAGATTGGTGTGTTATATACTGTACAATGAAAGGGAATTGGTTACTATGGCTATGGCATGGCAGTCCATCCCTACATCCATTTGTAATTTAATTAGTTTAAAGGGAAATTAGTTGACATTTACCAATCTTAAGCCTCACTCACAACCCGCCGTACATGCTGCTATGGGCGGTCTATGGTAAAAAATTTAGCAAAACCGTGCTTGAGACTTGCACGACACTTGCGTGTATGCCGCGCCATAGAAGGTCGCAGACTGCCCATGGAGACTTTTAGTCCTGCACGTGCAAATTCTACGGGTCTTGCGACAAATCAAGAATGCATACACTACGTACGGGACCTGTATTCCTTTTGTACACCTGAACCAAGTCAGCAGCACGACTAGTAGGGGCTTTTTGCGATGACAGTAAGACGCATGAGTGACACACCTCAGAAGTACTACACAAGTATTCCACACTTACTATTTGTGCGGCCCACAAGACAGAAGTACATCTCACTTTCTACCCCTATGTGTGGTGTGCTCGCAGCGCACGCGAACTGCACGCAGCACACGCGACCTGCACGTGACATGAGGGGCAAGATTCTGGGTATATATATTGGGGGAGGAACCAAGGAACTGATCATGTAGCATGTAGCATTGTAGAAAGGAAGAAGACCATTTTCTTTGCTGTTTTTATTTGAGTATATGTTAATTTACCATGCAAACATCAAATAATAAAACATGAGTATAAGGGAATAACGCATTTTATTACATTGTAAAAAATCCCAGGTAAATTGCCCAACAGTTTGAGCACTGAAACACACTTTGACTCTGACTCTGAGCTGCTGTTCTGCTCCTGCTGAGTGGTGGGACGGGGTGTTGGGATGTCCTTGTCCTTATCACTGAGCATGGCACAATGGCCTGACAGCGATGATGGGATTGCATTGTCCTCACTTCTGGGTGTCGTTAGCTGAAACATACATGAAAATCAGCATATATAATATTCATTACATAAACATATAGATACTGAAATGAATGTTTAAAGCATGTGTATTTACCTGTGAAAATACCTCTGGCGGGGTGCTGTGCCTTCTGCCGGCTTGAAGGCATACTTCTCCCTGTCCGTGCAGGGCTTGCTGCTACCATCATCATCAAATTCTTTCTCCTCCTCCCCCTCTGCTGTTTCAGGCTGGGTTACTTCACTTTTGCTCGCTTCTTCTTGGGTCCCATTTTCTAAACTTTAAACTGAATTTTTTTATTTTTGCCACAAAATATCCAATGTTCTACAGTCGAAAGACAGATGCAGAATGCTGCAGACACACTGGTTTTATACCCACTCCTGGCTTGCGTCATACGCAAGTTATGAGTGATTGTAATGTGCTAATCACATGCATCACACATGCTTCAGAAGTGCGGCCCGAACTCGTAGCGCAGGAAACTGGTAAAATGCAAGTCACATGCACTCCACACTCACTGAACACGCACTGATCATGTGCATCAGATATACGCTTTCAACAGGCTAACGGCACAATTTTTCCCATGCCTTGAAGAAGTCAGGTGTGCAACCTGTATTTGACAAGTACTTTGCCTGTACTCCTCCCCCAAACTTTACCCCGGATTCACCGTGACCCTGCGGCATGGCTGCGAGCTACCAAACTCTGCGACCCATGCATGTCCAAAACACTTATGGCAGGTTGTGAGTGAGGCTTTAGGAAAGTACATTATAAAGAAAGTATATAGCACAAAACATACTATTGCTGTGACCTATGTGGGCAATGTACTAACACCTCTTCTCATAGTGCTTTAGAAGGGTTTGCTTACTCAAATGATGTCCCTGGAAAATTGGCCACAATGTTCGTGTAACTTGAAAGTAAATGTTTTACTTTCAACAAATTAAACCATTCTGGGTAACTCAGTCTTATTTTTTTTTGTCATAACCTTCTAATGAGTAATTAGCAAAGTACAGGGAGTGGACATATATGGAGAAAAAAAAGAGAAGGAGGAATAAAAAGGACTAATTCATGTCCATCAGACAGGATTTGCTGTTATAATTGATGGAAGAATAGTGACCAAGGTCACACACAGGACCATTTCCAGTAACATTAGCCAGGATTAGGTCTTCAGTGGCAGTAAAGCAAGCTGAGTCAAATATGTATTATGCATGGAGAGCCTAGCAGTGTATCAGTTCTGTCACCTTCAAAATACTAGACCATTCTAGCTAACTAACATTTTGATTTTACCTTGAACAAGTGCTCTTAGGCCACCTGTTTCAGAATGTGATTCTACTGACTATTTAGGCAAATGGCTGCCTTCCCTTCTGGAAGGAGTGTTTTGCTTTATTACTAATTAACCTTGGTCCTGAGGTTATTTATGACACACCATATGATATGCTGATATTAACCATGGACAGATTACTCAATAAACCAAGTATAGCTCATCCCACACAATAATGTTGATTGGCAGATCCTCATCTCATTATCTCTAGCCGCTTTATCCTTCTACAGGGTCGCAGGCAAGCTGGAGCCTATCCCAGCTGACTACGGGCGAAAGGCGGGGTACACCCTGGACAAGTCGCCAGGTCATCACAGGGCTGACACATAGCCACAGACAACCATTCACACTCACATTCACACCTACGGTCAATTTAGAGTCACCAGTTAACCTAACCTGCATGTCTTTGGACTGTGGGGGAAACCGGAGCACCCGGAGGAAACCCACACGGACACGGGGAGAACATGCAAACTCCGCACAGAAAGGCCCTCGCCGACCCCGGGGCTCGAACCCAGGACCTTCTTGCTGTGAGGCGACAGCGCTAACCACTACACCACCGTGCCGCCCATAAAGTAAATTAAAACTCTAATTAAAACATTGCGGTTGCTGTCAAGTAGCTTGTAATAGCATCTTAGTACAGAATACATGTGGAAATCACTAAGGTCAGAGTGTCAGAAATAACTGCTCATTAATATACTGATACAAAAGGCATCGAAATATTGGCATTGAAATATTACCTATGTATATATCAGTGCAGGCATATGTAACTGGAAAAAAGCTACATTGAGTCATCAAATCATGCTACTACTACTATTGCTTAGAGGTCCAAGCTTTTTGTCCTTTTTGGTAATTTCATTTTTTATTTTCAGAATTCAAAATAAATTATAGCTCATGTGGTACTAACAAAAAGTCAGACATTGAAATTGGATATCAGTAAGGAAACACATGATCCTGGGAGAGAAGTACAGGATAAACATATTGGACATTTGGTAGTTAAGTGACTCCAAAGAAGAAGAAAAAAAGGAGGGGGAGGACAAAAACAAATACATGCAACAGGTCAGTTTGTTACAGCTTGTTTTTTTTTTTTTTTTTCTGACAATAAGGCTTCTAGTTAGAAGTCAGATGAACTGTGAAGTAATCCCAGGTTCCCAATGCCACAGGTCCTTTCCCCCTTATCCTGGCCAACATAACCTCATATGATTGTTTCACTCATCAGTACCTTACACTCATGAAGTGTTGGGTGTGTGAGCAATTTCCAATGTCTCAATATAATTCTGGCAGCTGAGACCATGCTAACCATCAAAACTGAATATATACTTTTATCATATTCGGAATTTCTGTTTTATCTCCCAAAAGGCATAACCGTAGGGATACTGGCAAGGTTTGTCCCACCCATGTCTGCACAAATTCCAGCACTTCATGCCAAAATGGTCTGACTAGAGACCATTCCCATAGAAAATGCATAAAAGTGCCCATCCCTTTTTCAAATTTCCAACATGCACTGCTGCTTGATAGTCCCAGCTTGAAAAGTCTACATGGTGTCCAATAATATCTGTGCAGGATTTTATATTGAATAAATTACCCTCTAGTTTCCCTGATATATTTACTGTTATTGGCCAAAATTTGTTCCTAATGATCCTTGTCGATTTCACATTCAAAGTCTCTCTACCATATGATCTTCAGATTGTCACAAGTGCCACAAATTAGATAAATTGCATTATTATAAAATACTGAAGCTCTGTCTGAGAAGGGTTTCAAGGTAATTAACAACTGGGTTTTCCGCTTCAATGACTAAAGTTATTCGTGATGCAATGTTTAATTTGTAAATACTTCCAGAAATCTCCTTTCTCTTCAAGTTGTACTTTTGGGCTAATTTAGGAAATGACATAAACATACTGTCTCATACTTGCCAACTTTTCAAAATTCTCATGGGGGAGAAAAGTGTGTGAATGATATTTTCAATTGGACGAGGGTATGATGTGCGGTTGAAATGATAAAAACAGTGGATCCCAATGAATTGCAAACCATTTAAAATTTATACAATTAAAGAGTTTTTGAATTGTTGATATTGTTCTATCAATTACTATAGGTTATGGGATTCATGTACCAGGCATGAGAGAGCTCAGAGTGAAAAATCTGAAATAATATTCATCTTAAATTTTAATATTATAACAATGAAAGGGAAGTCTTACATCAGATTTTTAGCTAAAAAATCTCATGCCTGAATATTGTATACATACAGAGACCCACAGAAAATAACACAAGTGATGCTTTAGAAGAATGTTTAGAATTTCTTAAAATAGTCAGTGAATGAAAGTATTATTGGATTGCATCAAATGTGTTTTCCTTCTGTAAGCTCATGTAAAAATACAGAGAACTATAATATCATATATAAATTAAATTTTAATAAGATTTAACCTTTGAGTAAATAGAATACAAATCTGCACACTTGAAGTCTGTACAATGATTTCTTTACTAAGATAGCAAGCTTTCGGTCGCTATACCTTCATCAGGCAGAGTGCACTCTGCCTGATGAAAGTCTAGCGACCGAAAGCTTGCTATCTTAGTAAAGAAATCATTGTACAGACTTCAAGTGTGTGGATTTGTATTCTATTTACTCAAAGTTTTCACTTAATCCTGCACCTTGCCACAGATGAGCGGTGACCTTTGATTCCTTTACCAATAAGATTTAACCAAAATAGTAACAACTCAATTAAATAAATACTCTCGAGTTCCGAATAATAGCGCAGTTGGGAATAAGAGTGTAGGGCGGCAAAATGGGCAAAAATTAATAAGAGTGTAGGGTGGAAATAAGCATGCAGGCCGGAAAATTCTCGAGTTTTGAATAATAGTGCAGTTGGGAATAAGAGTATAGGATGGCACATTAGGACAAATATAATAAGCGATAAGCACACTTGTAGTCTAGAAAATTATGCTGAACAGATCTTGGAGACCAAATATCAATTCAGTAAACAGACAAATCATATCATGGCTGTCAAAATTTCTTGTTCGTGTTCTTTTTATCTAAAACAAAAAGAATATCTGGATACTAGTAGAGTACTTTTGCTTGAGAAACTCAAGTATGCAAATTGCTTTAATTTACCTTTATTTAAGGTCTTAAAACATCAAAATTCTAATTTAAAAATGTCAAAATTCTATTACAGAGCCAGAGGAAGACTTTATTGCACCATTTGAATCCAGCAGGTGAAAGAGCATGAACCGTTAAGTCTTCATCCGATTCTTCAACAAAATCACAATTAGAATATGAAGGGATGATCAGCCAATAGATACAAACGCCTCTTAATGCCAATTAATACAAATCGATCATAGATACCGTTGTTTACCACCGGCAGTGTTGTTGGTGCATCGGCGGTGCTTCGTTGTGTCTGCGCATGTGCGTAGTGAGTCGTCTGTGTTCAGGCGTTATTTTCGCTCATTCGTCACACGTGCTTGTATTGACAAATAGAATAAGCGTGTAGGCCCGAATAAGACCGTGCAGGCGGGAATTTTTCGCAAAAATAAATAGCCGTGCATGCACGGTTATTCGGAACTCGAGAGTACTGCACTGTCTTAGTACTACTAAAATGCATCTCTCTCACTAAACACTTTCCAACAGAATTTTTAAAAAGCACTAGAAATATTATCAAAATCCTATCGGAATGTATCAAAGGAATTTGCTCATCTGCAAACTTTGACTGAAAGTTTTCAAACACAATTTCAAAATGGCACTATAAATACTACCATACTATCAAAATATACTCCACAAAGAAATTCACTCAAATGCAAAATTTTAGTACTTCCAAAATACACTCACAAGTAATCTTTCACTTAAAACCTCAAAACTCTATCAAAACCAATCACTTTCCAGATAATTCACTTGTAAACTTTCACTTAAAACTTTCAAACATAAATTCAAAATAGCACTAAGACATTACCACACTATTCAAATACACTCTTCAAACAAATTCTCTGTCATGCAAAATTTCACTAAACACTTTAGAAGTTGTACATTTTGTTTCTGAAATGGTAGGGAAGACTAGTTTAATTTCACACTCAAATGTACATTATATTCTGATTTAAGGTATCTTTACCTTAAAATGTGTAACTGGCTGGTTGAACATTTCCTTATCCATGGAAATTCATTCTCCCATGCAACCTGGTATTTGCATTCATATTTCTGCTGTTTGGTATTTGGTTTAGTGGCTATGATGAATGACTGCTTGTAAAAAATGTTGGAGTGCCTGGGTGAATCCTACATTACAGAAGTGACTGTCATTCTGTTCGCTGAGTGGTTAAAAATCAGTTGACGTCAGCAGTGTTTCTCATATGATTCTGATTGGACATAATCAGGAGTATTTTTAACTTGGCGTTAGGGATTTCCCAAAACCGGGAGATTATCCAGTTTTTAACAAATACGATCGGGAAGCGGGAGACGGAGGCTAAAATCAGGAGCCTCCCACCGAAATCGGGAGGGTTGGCAAGTATGCTGTCTCTGTAAAGATTACTTATGGTATGTATTCTGTTGTCTAGCCACTGTCTCCAATCTACTTTCTGCTTTGCTGTTTGTAATTTTGGATTAAGCCATTGTGAGACACAATACTGTTTGTAATGGGAGATCTTGTGTAGTTTATGAACCTTTGCCCAGACCTCACTAGAGTGCTTAATAATGAGACTTTTTTTCTTTACTTTTGTCTCTCAAATGTTGGGAGGTCACATTGCAAGGGTGAAATGACTCTTCTCTATCTTAACCCAATCCAAACCCCCCCCCCCCCCCCCCCCCCATGGTTGGCTATTTTAGCCATTTCAAATGATAAGCTGTAAAATCTCACGTCTGATAGGCCAAGCCCTCCTTTATCTCTGGGTACATGCATCTTAATAAGCTTAAATTTAGGTTACCTTCCCGCCCAGAGAAAGTCTCTTATAAGATTCTAATATTGCTTAAAAATATGGTCAGGTGTACTGAGTGGGAGCATCATGGATATGTAGTTAAATTGAGGGACTATAATCATTTTAATAACATTTCCTTTTCCCCACAAAGATAGGTTAAGCTTCTCCCACTTTCCCAACTTTATTTTAATTTTTTGAAGGAGTGGTTCAAAATTCAGTGTCATCACCTCACTTAGGTCTGGGCTAAGCTTGATACCCAAGTATACCATGCCTTTTGGAATCCATCTATAATTATATTGTGTTATTACTTGTGGATGGCAATGTTTGGTTATTGGTATCATCTCAGATTTGTTCCAATTCATTTGATAACCTGATAACTTGAAATAGATATCAGTGGTGTTCAGTAATGGTGGTAAGAAGTTTGTAGGATCACTAGTCAATAGAAGTATGCCATCAGCATAAAGCATTAACTTATGCTGACTCCCAACACCTTCCACTCCTTTAATGGCAGAATTGGCTCTTATGGCTATTGCCAAAGGTTCCAAGGCAATTTATAAACAGAAGTGGCAAGAGGGGGCATCCCTGCCATGTTCCCCTGGAAAGATTAAAAAATGAGGAAATTACATTTCATAAAACCAGGGCCAAATCAAACCATGAGAGAGCCACATGTAAAAACGCCCACTCAACCCTGTCAAAGGCCTTCTCAGCATCCAGTGAAATGGTGGCTATTGGTACTGTGCTGGAAGAATTTAGCCACATTAGATGTAGAAGCTTGTGTAAGTTATCAGGAGAAGATCTACCTTTTATAAAACCTACTCGATCAGTATGTATAATACGTGGCAGAACTGTTTCAAGCCTTAGGGCCATTATTTTTGCCAATATTTTACTATCAACATTAAAGCATATACGCAGAGCCATGGCCTCACTTTTGTTTATAAATGCCTTGAGACCACAAGAATGGCACAGGAATAGTTTTAAGCATTAACAATAAATCTAATATAGTAATTTTTATGTATGTAAATACTTAATTTATTTAAATTTATCTAGAAGTTTTCTCTATTTATTTTCTCTGTTTATCTGTAATGATGCTGCTGGAATCTTAATTTTCCTGAGGGAACCCACCCAAAGGGATCAATAAAGTTTTATCTAATCTAATCTAATCTTATCTAATCTAACAAAGGCCTTCGACTCTGTCTGCCACGATGGACTGTGGAAGATAATGGCCAAATTTGGATGTCCTGATCAGTTCATCACTATAGTATGCCAGTTCCATGATGGTATGATGGCTCACATTTTAGATGACGGTGAGGCATCCCCTGATTTTACAGTGTGCAATGGCGTCAAGCAAGGTTGTGTTTTAGCCCCAACACTGTTCAGTATAATGTTCTCTGCCATATTGACTGATGCTTTTAACCAGGCTGACCCAGGAATCAGCATCAGATATGAACAGATGGGAAGCTTTTCAACCCACGATGTCTGAATGCTGTGACCAAGGTAAAATCTTCCGTCATCTGAGACTTGCTCTTCGCTGATGACTGTGCTCTAAATGCTGATTCGGAATCCAACATGCAGCAAATCATGGATCAGTTTTCTCATGCTTGTGATAACTTTGGGTAAACCATCAATATAAAGAAGACTGAAGTAATGCATCAGCCAGCTCCAGGAAAACTGCATGCTGAACCCTTGATTCAAGTGTATGGATCGAACCTCAAAGTGGTGGAAAAATTAACTTATCTAGGCAGTACCTTGTCAAGGGTTCTACACATAGATGATGAAGTCAACTGTAGAATAGCAAAGGCAAGTGTTGCCTTTGGCTGACTCCACTCCAAAGTTTGGGAGCGTAGAGGCATCCACCTATCAACAAAGTTATTAGTGTACAAGGCAGTTGTCGTCACCACCCTGTTGTATGCCTGCGAAATCTGGACCATCTATGCCAGACTTGCTAAAAAATCGAATCATTTTCACATTACTTGCCTTTGCCGGCTGCTGAATATTAAGTGGCAAGACAAAGTTCCAGACACTGAAGTCCTGTCATGCGCTAATCTTCCATCAATCTATTCCATTCTGCAGTTGTTTCAGGTTCACTGGGCGGGCCACATTTGTTGCATGTCTGATTCACGACTCCCCAGACAGCTTCTTTATGGTGAACTGTCATCTGAAAAAAGATCCATTGGAGGTCAGTGTAAAAAATTCAAAGAGAGTCTCAAGGTGTCTCTGAAACAATTTGGAATTTGCATCGACTCGTGGGAAAGCCTCACACAAGACCACCCTTCCTGGAGTGCTGCCATAAATAAAGGCTTTAATGATGCCGAGTCTTCATGCTTGGCAGAGTGTAGGAGGAAACGTGAAGTCCATAGGCTGAGGGCAGCAGGCACCTCATTAGCTATTACTAAACATTTGTGCCCAACCTGTGGTCGATACTTTCGTGCTCGAATTGGCCTCATCAGTCATCTTTGAACACACAGAACCTAATCAATTACTCAGATGTAATGGTCATCTTCGCACTGGCGACAGATAAACATCAAATGTTTAATTTTCTTTTTTTTTTAATTATGTGTTTAACTGTACTTCTCTGTGTGCCTTTATATTGCCCCTAGGGGACAAATAAAGTGTTTTGAATTTGAATTGGACAAGAGAGTGGGACTGGGAGTGCACACACCTTTCTCACTATAATCAACTCAGGTGCAGGTCATCCTGCAACACTAGATGACTTCCATCCATCTGACCTTTTATTTCACTGGCTGAACAAAGTTGTGTGGTGATGGGGATAGGCTGAGGATGCTGCTGGGAGTCCCTAGCCAGAATCTTGCACTTAGGCGGCCCATGTGTGATGGTTGTTTGCTGTAGACCAGGGTAGATGTGGTACTCGTATTCTGCATGGGTGACAGAGCACCCCTTTTTAGGGACAGTGATGCTCTCCCCACATGGGGAAAGGTACTGAAAAGGGACCCTAAACAATGCCTACTCCATATGAACCCTGCCAGTTCACCACGCCTAGCTGAGCATCCACATCTGCAGTCAAAAAACTACACAGAAGCACATCATGAACTTTGCATCATGGAATGTCCGGACCCTTCTGGATAGCAGTTCTAGGCCAGAATGAAGAACGGCCCTAGTGGCAAAAATGCTCGACAAATATAACCTTGATATAGCAGCTCTCAGTGAAACCAGACTCACTGGAAAGTCCACTCTGGAGGAGGTCAGTGCAGGGTACACATTCTATTTGATCGATAAGCCTGTGGGTCAGCCCAGGACTGGAGGTGTTGGGTTTGCTATCCATAAATCAATTGCTTGGAGTCTAGATAAGCTTCCAAAGATAGTCAGCGAGAGACTGATTAGCATCCGTATCAATCTCTCAGGGGGGTGACATGCAACTATACTCAGCACCTATGCTCCTACTATGACTCACAGTGATGATGTGAAAGAAGCCTTCTACGAGGATCTGGATAGGGTTATCAAAGAAACACCTTGGAACAACAAAGTCCTCATTCTTGGCGATTTTAATGCCCGTGTTGGCTGTGAGCCAAACATTTGGTGAAACATAGTTGGTAAACATGGAATAGGTAAAAGTAATGCTAATGGTCTTCTCCTCTTCGAGAAATGCAGTACACATAACCTGGTAATTATGAATACCATCTTCTAACAGGCCAACAAGTTTAAAACTACCTGGATGCACCCCTGGTCCAAGCAATGACATTTACTTGGTGATGTAATTGTTAGACAGAGGGATGTCCGTGATGTCAAGCTGACAAGGGCAGTGCAGGGGGCTGAGTACTGGACTGATCACAGGATGGTCAGGAGCAAAATGTGTCTCCCTGTGACTCCTAAGAGGCAGAACACTAGAGTGAAACCACCACATAAGTGCAACACTTAAGGTATCAAGAAAATATCTACTCAAGTGGAGCTACAGGAAAAGATCAAGGAAGCAGATCTTTCAGAGGAATTTGAGAGCATCAATGTTGATGTAGCATGGAAGCAGCTCAGAGATGCCACCTACTCTGCTAATGTGGATGTCCTGGGCTTCGTCAAATGTAAACATCAAGATTGGTTTGACGAAAATGATGATGTGATCTCAGAGCTATTAGAAAAGATGCATAGTACCCATCAAAGCTATATTGCAAATAAAATATCTTCTGCAAAAAAGTTGTCATACCTCCATGCAAAATGCACTATCCAGCGGTGTAAGTGGTTAGTACTGTCGCCTGACAGCAAGAAGGTTCTGGGTTTGGGCCCAGTGGCTGACAGAGGCCTTTCTGTGTGGAGTTTGCATGTTCTCCCTGTGTCTGCGTGGGTTTCCTCCGGGTGCTCTGGCTTCCCCCACAGTTCAAGGATATGCAGTTAGGTTAACATGGGACGGCCTTGAGTTGAAGTGCCCAAGAGTGGTGGCGTGCAAGTAAGCAGCAACTTTGCTCTCCTATGATGAACTAAATTTCATTGTACCTTTGTGGAGTGAGAATAAAGGCATTCTTTTTCTTCTTCTTCTTCTTCTTCTTCTTCTTCAGAAAAAGCTTCACCAGATGAGGGACTCGTGGTGGGATAGAAAGGCCAGGGAGCTTCAAGAAGTAGCTGACAAGAAAAACACCAAACTGTTTTATGAAGGTCTTAGGGCTGTGTATGGTCCAAAGGCAAGTGACAGCACACCCATTCATTCATCAGACGGCAAGACGCTTCTCACTGACAAGGCAGCGATACTGTAGTTAGGCAGAGCACTTCAACACCTTGCTCAACTGCCCTTCAGCAATATCAGAGGAAGCTCTAGAAGCGATTCCCCAAAGGCAATTAATGGAGAAACTAAATCTGCCACCGTCACTAGACGAGGTCACCAGAGCCATCAGACAGACCTCTACAGATGGCATCCCCGCCGAGATACACAAGTATGGGGACACCTGCATGACAACAAAACTTACCCAACTGTTTGTTCTGATCTGGGACAAGGGAGCTGTACCCCAAGATTTCAAAGACGCCTCTACTGTACACCTTTACAAGTGTAAAGGTAAGCCGACCATTTGTGACAACCACAGGGGCATATCTCTTCTTTCAATCACAGGAAAGATATTGGCATGAGTTCTCCTAAAAAGGATGTGAGAGGAACTTGTTGAGTCAGTATATCCAGAATCACAATGTGGGCTCAGGCCAAGACGAGGAACAGCAGACATAATATTTGCCATAAGGCAGATTCAAGAGAAGTGCAGAGAGCAAAATATGGACCTCTACATGGTGTTCATTGATCTGACTAAAGCATTCGACACAATCAACCGTGATGACCTTTGGACAATCCTACAAAAACTTGGTTGTCCAGACAGGATCATAGCAATCATCCAGTCCTTTCACGAGGGTATGCTGGCAAGAATACAGGAGTCTGGAGATTCAGCTGAACCATTCCCTGTTACCAAAGGCACAAAGCAAGGTTGTGTTCTTTCTCCAACCCTCTTCTCCATCCTGTTCTGTCTCATGCTGCTGGATGCTTTTCAGGACTTAGACAAGGGTGTTCACATACAGTTTTGGTCAGACAGCGGCCTGTTCAACCTAAGACATCTCCAGTCCCATATGAAGAAGTCAAGTCAAGTCAAGTTTATTTGTATAGTGCTTTTAACAATAAACATTGTCACAAAGCAGCTTTACAGAATTTGAATGACTTAAAATATGAGCTAATTTTATCCCTAATCTATCCCCAATGAGCACACCTGTGGAGACAGTGGCATGGAAAATCTCCCTCAGACGATATGAGGAAGAAACCTCAAGAGGAACCAGACTCAAAAGGGAACCCATCCTCATTTGGGCAACAACAGACAACATGACTATAACATTAACAGTCCTAACATAAAGTCAGCTTCATTGATGCTATAACCCCCCCCCCCCCCCCCACCGATGGAAACCCGAGCGCAAAACCGTTCATGACAACTCCAGTCCCAAAGTCAGCAAGTCAACTATAGTCCCCAGCCACAAAAGCACCACTGCAAGAGTCCAGAGCATCCTCCAGGTGTGACCCCCAACTGTCCACATGGGGCCGCCCTCCACAGGAGCGATGCGATGAGACTCCAACCAGACACAGGGCACCAGGATGGATCAGGCAGGTCCGAGGAGCAGAAGAGGTCAGCATCTCGATCCCAGGACCGACATGTAACTCAAAGGGACAGATTTGGTGGGGGGGAGGGAGAGAAGAGAGAGAAAACACAGGTTGTTAGGTATGCCCAATGTCACCTGAATAAGTAGGAACAGTATACATATTGCACTGAGTACTAGCAGGGACTCCGGCAACTAACTATGACAGCATAACTAAAGGGGGAGAGCCAGAAGGTAACACAGGCATGAGGGAGCCCCAGGATATAAAGCAGCCAGCCACTACACCATCAACAAACTCGAGTGAGCAAGCAAGTGGGGGACTGACAGCATCCATACATCCTAGTTTACCAAAACACTATGTCTGAGGACCCTCCAGATCTACACCTTTACCTCATAAACACCATTAACAAAAGGCTTGACAAAACAGATATGTTTTCAGCCTAAACTTAAATACCAAGACTGTGTCTTATTCCTGAACACTACTTGGAAGGCTGTTCCATAACTGTGGGGCTTTGTAAGAAAAGGCTCTGCCCCCTGATGTAGCCTTCACTATATGAGGTACCAGCAGATAGCCTGCACCTTTTGATCTAAGTAGGCGTGGCGGGTCATAGAGGAGTGGAGGTTCACTCAGGTACTGTGGTGCGAGACCATTCAATGCTTTGAAGGTCAAAAGTAGTATTTTATAATCAATACGAAATTTGATCAGGAGCCAATGCAGTTTGGATAAGACAGGGGTGATGTGGTCATATTTTCTAGTTCTAGTAAGGACTCTTGCTGTTGCATTTTGAACTAACTGGAGCTTGTTTATGCACTTATTGGAACATCCAGACAGTAAGGCATTACAGTCATCCAACCTGGAGGTAACGAAAGCATGAACTAGTTTTTCCGCGACATGTAGTGACATTAAATTTCTTATCTTAGCAATATTTCTGAGATGAAAGAAAGCTATCTGGGTAATGTTATCAATGTGAGATTTGAATGAAAGATTGGGGTCAATAATCACTCCGAGGTCTTTTACTGCTGCACGTGAAGAAACAGAAAGGCCATCCAGAGTTACTGTGTAATCAACTCAACTCAACTGAACTCAACTTTATTTATATAGCACTTTAAAACAACCATAGTTGAAAACAAGGTACTGTACATAAAGACATAAAACAATTAAAAGCAATGAAATAAATAAAACAGACAGTAGAACAGTTGTTTCGTTATTTTTTAAAAACAATTAGAAACAATAAAACAATAAATAAAAGCAAACCATAAAACACTAAAACAAGAGCAGAGTCTCATGCGGAGTTAAAAGCCAAGGAGTAAAAATGGGTTTTAAGACTGGTTTTAAAAATGGACAGTGAGGAGGCTTGCCTAATGTGCAATGGTAGCTTATTCCATAATTTTGGAGCAGCAGTGGAGAAAGCTTTGTCCCCTCTGAGCCTCTGTTTGGACCTCGGTACCTCCAGGAGCAGCAGATCAGCTGACCTGAGGCACCGAGCAGGAGCATAGGGTTGAAGGAGCTCAGAGAGGTAAGGGGGGGGGCGAGACCATTTAAAGACTTAAAAACAAATAAAAGAATCTTAAAATGGACTCTAAAATGCACAGGCAGCCAGTGGAGGGAGGCCAGGATGGGAGTTATGTGCTCCCTCTTACGTGCTCCAGTTAGGAGGTGAGTGGCTGCATTTTGCACCAGCTGGAGACGTGCGAGGGAGGACTGGCTGACTCCAAAATAAAGTGCATTACAGTAATCCAGCCGAGATGTTATGAAGGCGTGGATTACTGTCTCAAAGTGCGTTTGTGCAAGGAAAGGCTTCACCTTTGCCAGCTGCCTAATTTGAAAGAAGCTGGACTTCACTACAGAACTAATTTGCCGATCCAATTTAAAATCACTGTCCATCTTAAAACCCAAGTTTGTGACTGTTGGCTTTACATAGTCTGCCAAAGGGCCCAAATCAATGGGCGAGAGTTCACAAGAGCCACTGGGGCCAAACACCATCACTTCTGTTTTATTTTCATTAAAATTTAAAAAGTTCAAGGCCATCCAGGCCTTGATGTCTTCGAGACATGACAGAAGTGGTGTGAGGGAGAAAGCATTTTTTTTCTTCAGTGGCACATATATCTGACTATTGTCTGTGTAAAAATGAAAGGAGATGCCATGCTTTCTCAGGATGGAGCCCAGGGGCAATAAATACAAAGAAAAAAGCAGCGGCCCTAAAATGGACCCCTGTGGAACCCCATACAACAGTGGAGCAGAGCTGGACTCCAAATTTCCAAGGCTTACACTCATGCTTCTGTCAGCCAGATATGATTTTAACCATTCCAGAGCAATACCATGAATACCCACTAGGCGGTGTAACCGAGCCACTAAGATGTTGTGGTCCACAGTGTCAAAGGCCGCAGTTAGGTCCAACAGAACAAGAATTACATGGTCACCAGAGTCATTAGCCATGAGGATGTCATTAAAAACCCTTAATAGAGCTGACTCTGTGCTATGCAGAGTTTTAAAACCGGACTGAAAGACTTCCAGGACACCATGCTCATCTAAAAATGACTTCAACTGAGCATGAACAACTTTCTCCAAAATTTTTGAAATAAAAGGCAGCTTATAATAATAATAATAATAATAATAATAATAATAATAATAATAATAAGTTAGATTTATATAGCGCCTTTCAAAAAACCCAAGGACGCTTTACAATTATAGACAAGGAAAAAAAATAAAGAAAAAATAAAGAAAATAAAAATAATAATAATTAAATAAAATAAAAAATAAAAAGTCCACCAAGTAGGGGTCAGGATGTAATTCCCGTGGTGTAGCAGCCACAGTCCCACCAAAAGGCGCATGAAAACAAGTCCCACATCTCCAGCACCGCCGCCGTGATGCCGCCAGCCACATCGCTCAGGCACCACGCCATGGATCCACAAAGCGAGCAGAGAAGCTCCGCCATGCAGAGCGCTGGTGTGTCCCAAACCGCCTGCACAGCCGCCGCAACGCCACCGAGCAACATTGCTCGGAACATCACGCCAAGCGTCAAAGCGCAGCGCGCTGGACAACCACGATGTTAAATGAGCAACGAGCTCACTGCAGTCTATTGCTGGGAGCGCAGGCATCACCCGCGGCGAACCAAGGCCTGGAGGGAAACCAACGCCCAAAACTGGGTCTGGAGCTACACCACAACCAGCGGACAAAACACTCAAACAAACATCAAACTACACAAACACACACAAAAATAAATAAATAAATAAATAAAATGAAAATAGAAAAAGAAAAAAAATAAAATAAAAAAAGCTCTAGTGAGAAGTGGCAGCCAGAATGCACACGACGTACTCTCAACCGGAAACGGAAACGAACAAAAAAAAAAAAAAACTCTTAGACACTGATGGTCTCTTAGCTTAGAGATGGGTCTGAAATTGGCCAGCACACTATGATCAAGGCCAGGTTTCTTAAGTAGTGGTTGCACCACTGCATGTTTAAAACTCAGGGGGACAACACCAGAAGACAGAATGCTGTTTATGATAGCCAGGACTGACTGCCCTATACTAGGAAAAACCTCTTTAAAGAGACGAGGAGAGACAGCGTCACAGGGAGAACCTGAAGGCTTAATATGGCTGACCAGATCTTCTAAAAATGACAGAGACACAGGCTCAAACTTATCAAGAGCTACAGAACAAGGAGCAGAGTCCGAGGGGTCTGATGCAGGAGCTGAGATGAGAGCCCTAGCAGTAGCAACCTTATCAGTAAAGAAGTGGAGGAAGCTATTGCACATTTCAGGAGATGCCTCCACGCTGACAGGCTGTGGGGCATTAAGAACAGTGTCAATGGTCTTAAATAGCACTCGTGGGTTTTGACGATTGGACTCAATGATATTTGACAGGTATTGTCTTTTGGTCTCCTTAACGGTATTCTGGTAGCATTGCCAGCAGCTTTTTAGAATTTGGAAGGAAACCTCCAGCCTGTCCTTCTTCCACTTTCGCTCAGCTTTGCAGCACTCCCGCCTAGCCGCGCGAGTTTCCTCATTGAACCATGGCTCAGATTTAGTTTTGGACTGCACAGTTTTTATTGGAGCCACAGAGTCCAGTATGGTACGGCAGGAGGAATGAAACCAGGAGCTGAGCTCCTCTGTGTTAACAGAGGCAGGACGGTCACAGAGCTGATCAAAAGCAACAGAGAACTGACGAGCAGTACAAGAGTTAACAATCTGACATTTCTGAACAGAAGCGCCAGTTTTAACCTCAGCACTGGAAAAGGCAACTTCAAACAACACAGGCATATGATCAGAAATCACGTTGTCACAGATCTCCAAGTTACACACAGATAGACCATAATCAGAAAACTTACTTCTAGCTGCATGTGGTCCTAGTACAAGTACTTCAGTCTTGTCAGAGTTAAGAAGAAGGAAATTAATAAGCATCCAGTGTCTAATGTCCTTTACACATTCCTCAATTCTATTAAGCTGGTGTCGCTCATCAGGTTTTGCAGAAGCTGTGTGTCATCAGCATAACAGTGGAAACTAATACAATGTTTATGAATAATATCACCCAGAGGTAACACATATAAAGAAAAAAGCAGTGGACCCAAGACAGAACCTTGTGGAACACAAAATGTGGCAGTGGGGGCGTGGCCAAACAGCCGTCTGTGAATGGACGGCGGGGTCGGAGAAGGTAAGTGGCTAAGTCATTACACCTGGTGTCAATTAATGTGTGTGTGTGTTTATTTGTTGCAGGGATGGAGTATAAAAGGAGGGGGAGAACAGAGAAGAGTCTCCCCCGACCAGAACACGTGTGTTGCATGTGTGATTGTGTGAGTGAGAGAAGCTGAAAAGCTGATGAAAATAAGTAAAATAAAGTGTCTGTGTGAACACCAACTCTCACCTGCCGTGCTTCTGTGCTCCACCCACATCAGGGATTACTACAGTGGTGCTGAAACCCGGAAGATACAGAAGGGAACCACCCCATGGAGTCCTCCCCATTCGAAGAGCTCATCCTTGCCCTCACTACCACCCAGCAGAACCAGCATCAAGCGCTGATCACCCTCCAGAAGGAGCATCAGCAGCACTTCGAAGCCTTGATGCTGGCCCAGCAGGAAGATCACCAGGTGTTCTGGCACCTGCTCACGTCAGCAGGGCCATCGGCCACCGCTGCCGCCACCCTCACAAAGATGGGACCGTAAGACGATCCGGAAGCGTTCCTCGCTCTCTTTGAGCAAGCAGCCGAGGTATGGGGGTGGCTGCAGGAGTAGCGTGCGGCGTGCCTCCTCCCACTCCTGACTGGTGAGGCACAGCTCGCAGCGCAGCAGCTCCCTGCTGACAACCGACTGGTCTATGCTGACCTAAAGAAAGCCATTCTGCAGCAGCTCGGCCACTCCCCAGAGCGACTTTGTCAGCGCTTCCGGACGCTGGCACTGGAGGAGGTCGGCCGGCTGTTTGCATTCGGCCAGCAACTCCAGGACGCCTGCTGGCGGTGGCTGAGGGCGGAAGACCGCAACGCCGATGAGATCATCGATCTGGTGGCACTGGAGCAGTTTATCTCTCAACTTCTGGAAGGAACAGCGGAATGGGTCCAGTGTCACCGCCCGGCATCGCTGGAATGAGCCATCAAGCTGGCAGAGGACCATCTGGAGGAGGCTTTGACAGCAGGCAGACGAGGCGTCTCCCCTTACTTCTCTTTTCTCTCTCTCTCTCCTGTCTCTTGTCCTTCTCTCCACCCCGTTCCCCTGCCACGAAGGCGGCTGGCTCCTCCCCAGCCGGCCCATCGCACCCGTGGTGTCCTCCCATCTCCCTCTTCTGTGTCTGTGTTGTCTCCCCCTCAGGTGAGTGACACCCATAGTACCAGTGCAGAGGGAAAGCCTGGGCTGGTGTGCTGGCACGGCGGGGAATCGGAGCATCTCCAGAGTCAGAGCTTCACAAGGGAGGTGGGTGCTGTCATCCGGATCCCTGATGCGCCAGAAACCCCCCCCGACCAGGCCGGAACATATCGCATACCGGTGAGTATTCAAGGGGATACATATCACACTTTGGTGGATTCCGGTTGTAATCAGACCTCAATTCACCAACGCCTGGTGCAAGGTGAGGCATTGGGGGGAGCACAAGCAGTGAAGGTGTTGTGTGTGCACGGGGATGTTCACCATTACCCACTAGTGTCTGTCCATATTCTATTCCGGGGCCAAACGCATAGAATAAAGGCGGCGGTTAATCCTCGTCTTACCCACTCATTGATTTTGGGTACTGATTGGCCAGGATTTAAAGAATTAATGGAGTATTTAACACATAGTGGGTCCTGCCCTAGTAGATCATGGGAAGATCCTGGTGTGCCATTGGTTGGACAACCTGTCACAGAGCCATCTACGTCAACACCACGTCAGAGTGAGGAACAGCCCGCTCCTCCTCCTTCTCTCGGGGATTCTCTTGGGGATTTCCCGTTAGAGCAGCCACGAGATAAGACTCTGCGGCATGTGTTTGACGAAGTGAGAGTAATCGATGGTCAAACTCTTCAGCCAAGCGCGGCACCGACCTTCCTCTATTTTGCCATTATTAAAGAGAGATTGTACCGAGTGATGCAGGGCACTCAAACTAAGGAACAAGTAACCCAGTTGTTAATCACAAAGAGCCATAGGGAACTCGTGTTCCATGCGGCTCACTTTAATCCCATGGCTGGACACTTGGGGCAAGACAAAACACTAGCCCGAATAATGGCCCAGTTCTATTGGCCAGGGATTCACGGAGATGTCCGTCAGTGGTGTGCGGCATGCCGTGAATGCCAATTAGTAAATCATGCAGCCTCTCCAAAAGTGCCGTTGCGCCCTCTTCCTCTAATCGAGACCCCGTTTGAGTGAATTGGGATGGATCTCGTCGGGCCATTAGATCGGTCAGCATGGGGATATCGCTTTATTTTAGTTCTAGTGGACTATGCAATGCGATATCCGGAAGCAGTGCCTCTCTGCAATATCTCAGCAAGCAGTATTGTGGAAGCACTCTTCCGCTTTATCTCCCGGGTTGGAATTCGGAAAGAAATCCTGACAGACCAAAGCACCTCGTTTATGTCACGCTCACTGCGCAAACTGTATGGGTTACTGGGGATTAAGTCTATCCGCACCAGTGTCTATCACACACAAACGGATGGATTAGTAGAGCGATTTAACCAGACACTCAAAAACATAATCCGGAAATTCATTAGTGAAGATGCGTGTAATTGGGATAAGTGGCTCAAACCCGTTATTCACAGTACGAGAGGTCCCGCAAGCCTCCACAGGATTTTCTCCCTTTGAATTATTATATGGGTGTAAGCTGCATGACATTCTGGATGTGCTGCGGGAAAATTGGGAGGAGGGACCTTCACCGAGTAAAAATGAAATCCAGTACGTTCTTGACCTGCATGCAAAACTCCACACCCTCATGCACCTAACCCAGGAAAATTTGCGGCAGGCACAAGAACGTCAAAACCGGCTGTATGACAGGGGCATGCGCCTTAGAGAGTTCATGCTGGGAGACAAGGTACTCGTATTATTGCCCACGTCGAGTTCTAAATTAGTCGCCAAGTGGCAAGGGCCCTTTGAGGTCACACTGCGAGTCGGGGACGTCGACTATGAGGTGAAGTGAACAGATAGGGGTGGGGCACTGCAAGTCTACCACCTCAATCTTTTAAAATGCTGGAATGGCGTTGGCGTCGGTAGTCCCAGAGAAGGCAGAGCTGGGGCCGGAGGTAAAAAAGATAACATCTCGGACCACTCCAGTCCCTTGTGGAGACCACCTCTCGCCGACCCAACTCACGGAGGTAGCCAAGTTGCAGAAGGAATTTTCCGATGTGTTCTCACCCCTTCCGGGTCGTACCCACCTCATAGAACACCACATCGAAACGCCCCCGGGGTGGTAGTGCATAGCTGCCCTTACCGCTTGCCCGAACACAAGAAAGAGGTGGTTTGGGATGAACTCAAGGCCATGCTCGAAATGGGCATAATCGAGGAGTCCCACAGTGACTGGAGAAGCAAGTGGTCCTGGTTCCCAAGACCAATGGGTCGGTCCGGTTCTGTGTGGACTATAGAAAGGTCAACGCAGTGTCTAAATTTGACACGTACCCAATGCCTCGCATTGATGAGTTGCTTGATCGGTTAGGCGCTGCTCGCTTTTATTCGACACTGGATCTAACCAAGGGATATTGGCAGATCCCCTTGACTCCTCTATCCCGAGAGAAAACGACCTTTTCCACACTGTTTGGTTGACACCAATTTGTCACACTCCCTTTTGGATTGTTTGGGGTGCCCGCTACGTTCCAGCGGCTTATGGACAGGGTCCTCCGCCCTCATGCTGCCTACACGGCCGCCTATCTAGATAACATAATAATCTACAGTCATGATTGGCCGTGGCACTTGGAACACCTGAGGGCTGTTCTAAAGTCGCTGAGGCGGGCGGGCCTCACAGCTAACCCAAAAAAGTGTGCAATTGGGCGGGTGGAAGTACAGTATCTGGGGTTCCACTTTGGTCATGGGCAGGTGCGTCCCCAAATTAACAAGACTGCAGCGATTGTGGCCTGCCCAAGGCCCAAGACCAAAACGGAGGTGAGGCGGATCTTGGGGCTGGCTGGCTATTATCATAGGTTTCTACCTAACTATTCGGATGTCACCAGCCCGCTAACTGACCTCACTAAAAAGGGAGCTCCAGATCCGGTCCAGTGGATGAAGCAGTGCCAACAGGCCTTCTCTGAGGTAAAAGCTGCACTTTGTGGGGGGCCACTTTTACACTCCCCTGACTTCTCTCTCCCCTTTATTTTGCAGACTGATGCATCGGACAGGGGGCCGGGGGCCATTTTGTTTCAGGAGGTGGAGGGCGAGGAGCGCCCAGTGCTGTACATCAGCTGAAAGCTGTCGATGCGTGAAAGCAAGTACAGCACAATTGAAAAGGAGTGTTTTGCCATCAAGTGAGCGGTCCTCGCCCTCCGATACTACCTGCTGGGGCACCCTTTCACTCTCTGTTCGGACCACATGCCCCTCCAGTGGCTCCACCGCATGAAGGATGCCAATGCACGGATCACCCGTTGGTATCTCGCTCTCCAGCCATTTAAGTTCGAGGTGATCCACAGGCCGGGGGCACAGATGATGGTGGAGGACTTCCTGTCCTGTCGGGGGGGGTGTCAGCTTCAGGCCAGATGGCTCCCCGGCCTGAGCAGTGGGGGTATGTGGCAGTGGGGGCGTGGCCAAGCAGCAGTCTGTGAATGGAGGGCGGGGTCGGGGAAGGTAAGTGGCTAAGTCATTACACCTGGTGTCAATTAATGTGTGTGTGTTTGTTTGTTGCAGGGATGGAGTATAAAAGGAGGGGGAGAGCAGAGAAGAGTCTTCCCCAACCAGAACATGTGTGTGTTGCGTGTGTGATTGTGTGAGTGAGAGAAGCTGAAAAGCTGATGAAAATAAGGAAAATAAAGTGTCTGTGTGAACACCAACTCTCAACTGCCGTGCTTCTGTGCTCCACCCACATCAGGGATTACTACACAAAACTTTACCTCAGTGCGCCTAGAAATATCACTATTTATATCAACATACTGATAGCGATCAGTTAAATAAGAGCTGAGCCAGGAGAGGGCCGTTCCCTTTACTCCCACAACATTTTCTAGTCTATCCAGAAGAATGGAATGATCAATGGTATCAAATGCTGCACTAAGGTCAAGCAACACAAGCAGCGAGACACAGCCCTGATCAGATGCCAACAGTAGGTCATTTATTACTTTAACAAGAGCAGTTTCTGTGCTAAGATGAGGTCTAAATCCTGACTGATACATTTCATGAATGTTATTTCTATGGAAATATAAGCATAACTGCTGTGCCACAGCTTTTTCAAGGATCTTGGAGATAAAGGGGAGGTTTGATATTGGCCGATAATTGGACAGTTGACAGGGATTAAGGTCAGGTTTTTTTTTTTAATCAGGGGTTTGATAACTGCTAGTTTAAAGGATTTGGGTACATAGCCAATCGTAAGAGAAGAATTAATTATTTTTAGAAGCAGTTCAATTACTTCAGGTATTATCTGTTTGAATAGACATGTAGGTAAGGGATCTAGTACACAAGTTGAGGCTTTTGATGCCGAGATTAATGAAAGTAATTCAGTTTCTTTTAGAGGAGTAAAACATTCTAATTCATGATCTGATACAATTATATTGTTAACTACAGGGTCACTTACATTGTCTGACCTTAAATTAGTAGTTTGAATTTTTTGTCGGATATTCTCAATTTTGTCATGAAAAAAATTCATGAAATCGTTGCTACTACATACTACAGGTGTGCATGTGTCTATAGTGGACTTATTCCTGGTTAATTTTGCAACAGTATTAAATAGGAATCTGGGATTATTTTTGTTATCTTCTATTAGGGAGGAGAGATATGTTGATCTAGCAGCACTAAGAGCTTTTCTATACTTCAGGAAGCTCTCCTTCCATGCTAATTTGAACACTACCAATTTTGTTTGATGCCATTTACGTTCCAATTTTCGAGTGGTCTGTTTTAATGTGCGAGTGTCATTATACCAGGGTGCTAATTTTTTTTTGTCTCTGACCATTTTCCTTTTAAGAGGAGCTACATTATGGTGGAATGTTGACTCTAAGCATTCAGTTGCCTGATCAAGTTCTGCAGGGGCTGACAGTGACCCAATCAAAGTTGATAACTCTGGGAGATTATTTATAAAGCTCTGTGCAATAGTTGATGTGAATTTACATTTAATACAGTAGCGTGGTGAGGTGCATATATTATTACTCAGACATATTTTGAATGAGATGAGATAATGATCCTTCAGACTGTGGAAGTATGACTATATTTTCTACGTTTAACCTGAATGTTAGTATTAGATCGAGGGTGTGACAACCATTATGGGTGGATCCTATAACATTCTGATTAATCCCTACTGAATCTAAAATGGACACAAACGCTGTTTTCAAAAGGTCTTCTGGGTTATCGAAGTGAATATTAAAATCTCTAGTAACTAAAGCTTTGTCTAAGGAAATAACCAGCTCTGAGATAAAATCTGCAAATTCAGAAAGAAACTCGGAATATGGCCCCGGGAGCCTGTAAATAAGAAGTAATGGAATTAACTGGGTAGACCTATTTTTCGAGGCTACATACATCATATTAGTATGAAGAACTTCAAATGTATTAAATTTATAACCAGGTTTTTGTGCTACACCTAGATAATCATTATAAATAACCGCAACACCTCCTCCTCTGCCAGTTAGACGAGGCTGGTGTATATAACTGTATCCAGGAGGACTCACTTCATTTAAGGCTATATATTCATTTGGCTTAATCCATGTTTCAGTTCAACAAAGTACATTAAACTCCTGATCAGTAATGAGTTCATTAACAGTTAGTGCTTTAGATGTAAGAGATCTAATATTTAATTGCCCCACCTTTAGATCAAAGGTGCTGGCAGCAGCTGTACAGTCAGTATGATCTAATTTTTTTTTTTAAGATTTTTTTTGGGCTTTTTTTCACCTTTATTGGATAGGACAGTGTAGAGACAGGAAATGAGCGGGAGAGAGAGACGGGGAGGGATCGGGAAATGACCTCGGGTCGGAATCGAACCCGGGTCCCCGGATTTATAGTATGGTGCCTTAGCCACGACACCCCCAGTATGATCTAATTTTATATTGATTAGGTTACTGGAACAAACTCTCTGAATATTTAAACCTTTTTGTTTAGCTCGGGGAACAAACACAGTCTTGATGTAGTGGACCCTGAGTGATGACTCTGTGCAGCTAGCAGACAGTCAGTTTAGCCTGTTCGTCTGCTCCCTGGCCTTGGCTCTGGATTGTCAGAAATTAACTAGGCCTGTTCTGAGACTATGACCTATGCTGCAGGAAATGAGAGCAGCACCTTCCCGAGTGGGATGGATACCATCCCGCCCTAACAGGCCAGCAGTGCCCTCAAAATTAGCCCAATTATCTATAAAGCCAACACTGTTTTCAGAGCACCACCTGGACAACCAGCAGTTCAAGCTCCATCACCACACTGCATTGGGATGGGGCCAGAGCATACTACAGCATCAGACATTGCCTTCGCTAATTTAAACGCCTCTTACAAAGTTACTCTTAGTAACCTCAGACTGATGAAGGCATACACTACCGTTCAAAAGTTTGGGGTCACTTTGAAATTTCCTTATTTTTGAAAGAAAAGCACTGTTCTTTTCAATGAAGATCACTTTAAACTAATCAGAAATACACTCTATACATTGCTAATGTAGTAAATGACTATTCTAGCTGCAAATGTCTGGTTTTTGGTGCAATATCTACATAGGTGTATAGAGGCCCATTTCCAGCAACTATCACTCCAGTGTTCTAATGGTACAATGTGTTTGCTCAATGCCCCAGAAGGCTAATGGATGATTAGAAAACCCTTGTACAATCATGTTAGCACAGCTGAAAACCGTTTAGCTCTTTAGAGAAGTTATAAAACTGACCTTCCTTTGAGCAGATTGAGTTTCTGGAGCATCACATTTGTGGGGTCGATTAAATGCTCAACATGGCCAGAAAAATGTCTTGACTATATTTTCTATTCATTTTACAACTTATGGTGGTAAATAAAAGTGTGACTTTTCATGGAAAACACAAAATTGTCTGGGTGACCCCAAACTTTTGAACGGTAGTGTATATCATTAGCTCCTGCATGGATAACTATCTTTGAGAACCTGTGCTTGCCTAGGACCCTAAGATTACCTGCTATGACCGGCACCCTGGCTCCAGGTATGCACCTGACTAAAGCTGCTGGTGCCCCTAAAGGCTGAGCTAATTTCACGTGCCATATGATAGAATCCCCTATAACCAGAGCTCTTTCATGTTTCTCAGTGGGTGCATCACTAAGGAGAGCAAACCTGTTCAGCACGTGATGCGGAGAGGAGTGGTGCTCCTGTGGGCGAGCCTCAGCTGTAGCTTTGGCTCTACGCTTATGCCGCCGAGTCGTCACCCATTCGCCCCGCTGTAAGGGCTCTAATGCTGGAGTTGGGGGATTGCTAACTCCACCTAGGGCATCCAGACTTTCCCCTACAGAAACTACACTGTTCTCACATTCACTGACCTTCTCTAAAGCCTGGACATGTGCTTCTAACACTATAATCTTCTCCGTCAGAGAGCTAACTAATCTGTACTTTTCACAAATAAAGCTATCGCTAGTGACGGAGGATGAATGACTAAACATCCTGCACTCAGCACACTGAACTGGCTGAAGGTGTGCCATAATGAAAGGATTCACGTACCTTAATCGAAGATCTGTTGATTTTAAAGCAGATCCAGAAGAAAAAGTCAATGCTGATCCATGACCTGCTCGATGCAGACAATTGTGCCTTAGTCATCCATACTGTGGAGGATATCCAGCTGCGTCAGAGAGATTCAGCTTGACAATCAGTATTAAGAAAACTGAGGTCATGTACCAACCAGCTCCAGACACGAGTTACACCAGTCCGGTCGTCACCATCAAAAATGCAACTTTCAAGTCTGTAGACAAGTTTTGTTATCTGGGCAGTATTCTGTCAAACTATGCAACCACTGATGATGAGATATCACAGCACATCACTAAAGCTAGCAGCTCATTTGGAATACTAAGACATAGACTGTGGGATGAGCATAGTGTAAGGCTGCATACAAAAATCAATGTGTATAAAGCAGTGGTTCTCACTTTGATCTTGTGTGGCTGCGAGATGTGGACAACCTACCGTTGACACATCCAACTTCTGGAGTAGTTTCAACAATGCTGCATGAGGTCCATCTGTGGCATTAAGTGGCAGGACAAGGTTTCTAATGTCGAGGTCCTAGAGCGTTGTGGTGTCCCCAGTGTGGAAAGCCAGATCATCAAGGCACAGCTAAACTGGGTAGGACACATCTCAAGAATAGCAGACACAAGAATACCTAAAGTGCTTCTCTTCAGTTAACTGACCTGAAGAAAGAGATCAGTGGGCAGGCCGAGGTTGAGATCTAAGGACACACTCAAACGCAACCTCAAGAGATGTGGAATCAACCCTGATGCCTGGGAAAGCACTGCCAAAGTCCGTGCGACATGGTGCAGCACTTGCAGCGAGTGCATCCAGGTCTTTGAGGAGAGGCTAACTGGTCTATTTAATGAGAAGCATGCCAAGAGGAAGGGCACTAACACCACTACCAGTCTTTTGTACCAGTGCAGCATATGTGACAGGGCTTGTCTAGTGCTTTCTAGGATTGGTCTCTTCGCTCACAGAGTCATCACTAGTGTTGCCGGATACTCATGTGTTGCCTTCAATGCAAGAATCCATCACCTCATTTATATATATATATATATATATATATATATATATATATATATATACATACATACATACACACACTTCTTCGGTTGTCCATCGATACGATGTTGACTGTGCTGTCGGGTTAGTTTTGGCAGACCCGCATGTGAGCCACAAGGCCTGCTTGAGAGCGGCAGCGGCGGGCGCAGTGTGGACAAACACAACTTGTTTGATCCGTAGTCAAGTGTCTTCTTTCGTGTGCTCTCTCATACTCTTTCAGTCTTTTCAGCTCGATGACATTGATTGATTCTCTCATGAGGCATCACCACTTTATGCAGTCAGCCGCATCTCCTTCCCACATGGGGATGCTCATTTCTGTGTTCATGTGATGTTTGATCATATCCTTATATCGGCGCTTTTGTCCACCCTGCATACGCCGACCTCGGCTAAGTTCACAGTACAGTACTTCTTTAGGCAGTCTCAAGTCCCCTATCCTGCAGACGTGGCCAATCCAGTGAAGTTGGGAAGCAGTGATGAGTGCCTCAACACTGACTGATTCAGCTCTCCTTAGTGTCAGGTACCCTATTCTGCCATTTAATGCCCAGGATTTGGTGGAGGTGCCAGAGTTGTACTCTTGTCAGCTTTTTGATGTGGTGTCGATACAGGGTCATGCATTCTGTTGCATACAGCAGGGCTGGTAGTACAACAGCCTTATAAACTTCGATCTTAGTTGATTGCCCAATGTCCCAGCAGCTCCAGAGTTTCTTCTGCAAGGCTGCAAAGGCCTTGGTAGCTGCTTGAATTCTCCTTTCCGCCTCAAGATCAGATGAGTTGGTATTGGTCACTGTGCTGCCAAGGTAGGTGAAGTGATCAGATTTCTTCAGTACTGCACCATTGAGCAGCACATCTTGCGGTTCTCTTTCCTTAATGGCACAATCAGGAGAGTGTTGGTACATTAATTCAGTTTTAGAGACATTGATTCTGAACAGTTCTGCAACAAAGGAAAATCTGTCGACAACTTCCTGGATAGCATATACATCAGTGGCGATCAGGGCGGATTCATCTGTATAGAGAAGCTCTCTCAGACAACGCTCTCTTGTCTTGGTTGACGCTTGTAGTCGGGCCAAGTTAAAGAGTCCTCCATCGAACCTAATCCTGATGTACAGTCCCTTGTTCAGGTTGATGTTCACTGTTTCCAGTACTGCAGTTAGACAGAGGGAAAACAAAGTCGGAGCAAGAACACAACCCTGTTTTACGTCATGATTAACAGTGAATGCATCGCTGGGCTAACCACCGACTGACACTTTTCCAGTCATTCCATCATGGAAGAGTTTGATAACATTCACAAGTTTATCTGGGCACCCAATACATTTCCAGGACCTTCCATAGCGTTTCCCTATCCATAGTGTCAAAGGCCTTTGAGAAGTCCACAAAGACTACATACAAAGGTTGATGCTGCTCAAATGCCTTCTCCTGTAATTGCCGCAGGGTGAAGATCATGTCCTTCATGGATCTACCAGATCTAAAACCACACTGGCTCTCTGGTAGAACTTCCTCAGTGATGGTTCTGGGTCTGTTCAGAATGATTTTGGCCAGGATCTTCCCTGCAATTGAGAGAAGCGAAATGCTACGGTGGTTGCCACACTCACTCCTGTCTCCCTTCTTCTTATAGATGGTAATAATCAGAGCATCATTAAAATCTTGCGGCAAGCACATGCTGTGCCAGCAGGCATTGTAGAGTCTTAGCAGATGCTCTCTCAGAGCACATCCACCATGCTTTAGCACCTCGGGTGGAATTCCATCTTGCCCAGGTGCCTTTCCAGAGCTGGTACTCCTGAGTGCCTTCTCAAGCTGCTCTATGGAAATATCGTCACACAGATCCTCTCTGGTTTGCCTCTTTTCTAACCAGCGGCATGCTTCAGGGTTGGCAGTGCCTTGCTGGTTGAGCAAGGTGCAGAAGTGTTCCTTCCACCTTGCAGGTATGTCCTCAATGTCCGTGCACAGTATTCTTCCTTTGGCTGACTTCACGGGAGTCACTGCATAAAACTTGGGTTCATAAATTGCTTTCAGTCCACTGAAAAGGCTGTGGTAGTCGTGTCTATCTGCCATTTCCTGCAGCCTTTGCACTTGTTTGCACCACCTGTCATTCTTCAGAGCTCTTATTTCCCGTTGGACTTTGGTTTTGATTTCCTTGAAGAATGCCTTGCTCCTATCTGAATTTTCCTTCAGATGGTGGTTGAACAGCTTGCGCTTCTCATCCAGGAGATTCTGAATAGCCTCGTTGTGCTCCCAGAACCAGTCAGGAGTCTTGTGGCTGGAGTAGCCCAGAACCTCACTCACCATAGAGTAAACAATCTCCCTTAGCCCACGTCAATGTTCTTCAGTGTCACCCAGACCCCATGTGGAAAGGGATATATCATCTAGGCTAGATGAGAGGGCATCTGCCAAGCATTGCTGGTACTCATCGATGGTCAGTTTGTACACATTCAGATTTTTAGTGATTGTTCTGGCAGGTGTCTTCCTCCTAGGCAGTGCCAGCCTAAGTCTAAGCTGACATCTTACCATGTAGTGATCTGTAGAACATTCTGCTCCTCACATTATCTTTGTTGACAGAACCTCTAACATTCCTTGCTTTCTAGTCAGTACATAATCCAGCAGGTGGTAGTGCCTGGAGCGAGGATGCATCCATGTGTAGAAGTTCTTATTGGGCTGTCAGAAGAAGGTGTTGGTGATGCACAACATGCTTTGGGTACAGAAGTTCAGCAAGAGTTCTCCATTGGAGTTTTTCTTACCCCTGCCAAATTTACCAATGACGCCTTCATATGTAGTGCTGTCCATGCCCATTCTGGCATTGAAGTATCCAAGGATCAGTAGCTTGTCCTGGGTAGAGACTTTGTTTACCACGGTTGTGAGTTCCTGGTAGAAGGCTTCTTTGTCCTTGTCTGAGTATAACATGGTTGGGGCATAGACATTGATAATAGTCAAGTAACGACTGCTTCTGAGGGGAACTCACAGGGACATTATCCTTTCAGATATCCCAGTTGGGAGCGATGGCACTCTACCTGCAATTCTGTTGGTGATAGCCAGCATCTCTTTTGCCTTCTGACTTGCCAATCCAGAAGAAAGTATATTCCTTCTTCTGGATTTGTCCTTGTCCTTCAATTCGCATCTCCTGAAGTGCAGCAATGTCCACCCCATATCGATCCAGCTCCTTTGAGATCAGAGCGGTTCTGTGTTCTGGTCTCAAGTCATCATTCAACATTGTTCTGACATTCCATGTCATGATTATCATTTTAAGCTTTTTGCTTTTTTCACCACTGTTGTGAAGTCCCACTGGCCACGGTCAGCCAGCCAGGATTAGGGTTGACCAACACTTTCTTTACCCCACCTTTTCTTGGGGCCTCCCCTTCTGGGACAGGCAGTGCTATCCCTAAAAAGTGCTACCCGGTCACCCACACAGCTGCCTCAGTCCTACTGGTGCTCAGATTCAGCAATGACTGTGACTGTCATGTGTGGGCCGCCTATGTGCAGAGATACTACTAGCAGCTCCCAGCTTCTTAGGCCTGCTGTCATCTCATTCACTCCATCACTATAGGGTTTCCCACCTCATTCGCCTGACAGAACACCTTGCACAGTGCTGTAGACAGAATGGCATTGTGCCCCCACCACTCTCTCTCTCTGGACCACCTCATCCGAGCCCAAGTGGTACGCAGGTGCAACGACTTGGTGGGTGGGAAGGTTGCCCTGCAGTGGCAACTAACTTGCCATGTGATGCCATCCGGTTGCCAATAATCTGATTCCTTTGCATGCCATCCAGTGTCTTTGCCATTGGCTCCAGGAGTTCTTCTGCCATTGGCACCATCCGACACCCTGCTGCCAGCATCTTTGCTATTTCACCCATAATTGGGGCTCATTTGGTGGATCCCAGGGCATGTCCACACACCAGTGGGCCTGCACATCGCACCTCTCCTCCGAGATCCCTAGCCGCTTAGCCTGAAGGAGCAAGCCTCAAGTTTCTGTGTGGTACCACAATGAGGTGACGGCTAGGGTCTTGATGCTGGAGAGGCTATGTACTGCCAGGAAGGACTGGACTTATGCACTCTGCAGCCTTTTCACCCATAGGGCTATGCAGCGGTGATAGGCACACGACCACACTAGATGCATCAGACCACCCTGTGTCATAAGGACACGCCACACTAATTTTATATATATATATATATATATATATATATATATATATATATATATATATATATATATATACATACACACACATACATACATATATATATATATATATATATATATATATATATATATATATAAATATGGTGTCATGGTGGTGTAGTGGTTAGCACTGTCGCCTCACAGCAAGAAGGTTCTGGGTTTGAGCCCAATGGTCAATGGAGGCCTTTCTGTGTGGAGTTTGCATGTTCTCCCTGTGTCTGCATGGGTTTCCTCCGGGTGCTCAAGTTTCCCCTACAGTCCAAAAACATGCAGGTTAGGCTAATTGGTGGCTCTGTTATGGGTGCTGGAGGTGTGGTGAAGTTTGGATCCAGAAGCAGAACACATACACAGACAGCAATTCAATAAATAAGGTGGGTTTAAACTGGGGAAAGGGTGTGGCAAAAAGGTAAACAAACTAGATGATGAAACAATAGCAAAAATAGCCCAGGTAAAAAAGGAGGCAAAAACTTGACAAAAAACGAGGCAGGCAAGGACAAGAAAAATGTTAGGGCAAAAAACCATGAACAAAAAAAAAAACGCTAGAGAGAAAAAAACATGAAAAGCATACGAGGCACAGAAATGGCTAGAGTAAACAAACGAGACATTCTGGCAAAGTCTGTTTCTGAGAACGGCCTTTATAAAGGCAACGGTGAAAACCAGGAAGAGAATTCAGGTGAGTGCTCGCTGAACGGGGAAGCAGGCAGGATGGAATTCCCATCCCGGATCTGGATCGGCGTTGACACGGGAGATATGCAAGCTCTGGAGCAGATGTCCGGGCCGAACATGACAGGCTCTAAATTGACTGTAGGTGTGAATGGTTGTTTGTGTCTGTGTCAGCCCTGCAATGACCTGGCAACTTGTCCAGGGTGTACCCTGCCTCTCACCCATAGTCAGTTGGGATAGGCTCCAGCTTGCCCGCAACCCTGTACAGCAGGGGTGTCCAAACTTATCCAGGGCTGTGTGGCTGCAGGTTTTCATTCCAGCCATGCAGCAGCACCCTGATTTGGCTTATTCAATCAACTGACACACCCACCCTTTAATCAAGGGTGGGTGTGGCTGCAAGTATTTGACTGTGTGAAGACAGTTCAGTTGATTGAATGAGCCAAGTCAGGTGTGCTGCTGCATGGCTGGAATGAAAACCTGCAGCCACACGGCCCTTTATGGATCAATTTGAACACCCCTGCTGTACAGGATTAGCAGCTACAGATAATGGATGGGATGGAGATATGTGTGTGTGTGTGTGTGTATATATATGTGGTGGTGTAGTGGTTAGCGCTGTCGCCTCACAGCAAGAAGGTCCTGGGTTCGAGCCCCGGGGCCGGCGAGGGCCTTTCTGTGTGGAGTTTGCATGTTCTCCCCGTGTCCGCGTGGGTTTCCTCCGGGTGCTCCGGTTTCCCCCACAGTCCAAAGACATGCAGGTTAGGTTAACTGGTGACTCTAAATTGACTGTAGGTGTGAATGTGAGTGTGAATGGTTGTCTGTGTGTCAGCCCTGTGATGACCTGGCGACTTGTCCAGGGTGTACCCCGCCTTTCGCCCGTAGTCAGCTGGGATAGGCTCCAGCTTGCCTGCGACCCTGTAGAAGGATAAAGCGGCTAGAGATAATGAGATGAGAAGATTTTTTTCAGTTTGTCTTAGAACTTTTTGATTGTGTGTGTGTATATATATATATATATTCCGTAAAATACCAAATAATAGCCCGGGCGATTATTTGTCTCAATCACGTAAGAGACCCGGCGCGTATTAGAGACTAGGCGGCTATTTGGAACAGGCGATTAATTCCTTCTTCACAAATACCTTCCCCAAAATCTACCTCAAAACGGGGAAAAAAATCATTCTCAGATAGGCCTACTTTTAACCAGTATAACTTACAGTTTGTTTAGAGTTAGATTACAGATAGCACGGTGCCGACTTCGGGGAATTTTGAAGATGCAGAATGCATCTTCGCATGGCACAGTTGGGGTGGATAAAGGATAAATCACACACCTTTTCCTGTTAATGACTAGTTAAGCGCATGCTTTACAAAATAATCAAGAAACCACACCATTGTCTGTGCGCAGCACTGTGATTTAATTACTCTGCAAAGTTATGGTCACTTGCTATCACCCTCACCCATGCAGCCTCCACCCTTTGCGCTTCGCGATGTCTGTCAATCTGAAATTGCATGGAGGGCGCGACGTTGAAGCAACATAATTAGGGTGCGAAGTGTCAAACCAAAGGGTTTTTTCTTATGCTGAAAAATAAGTGACCTGCAGTGGCTACATACTGTCATCTTGCATCACGTTTCTCTCCAAGACGTCTCCCTATTTGGCCGATATGAGCCTATTCCCCGAGTGAGTTGGTACGGTGGCTCGACCCCGTAGAAAACTTAAAGTTGGGATGAAAGTTAGTTGAATAGGTTACTGACTTGTAGGCCTACATGTTGCCTGCCTGACGCGTGCTTCTGCCCAACTTGCACGACAGATTACTTGTTGAAAAGGCCCCTTGGATTAGATTGGCCGCGAGCAGACTGAAATGCATGTTAGAACGCTCTCACCTTTTTTGTAAAGCGTCTTCCAGATCCGAATGGGTAAGGGCAAGTGAAATGGTATAAGGTCTTTAATAAAACTCAGTGTGTGCTTTGACGCATGCATTCGGCAATTTAGGTCGTTTAACAGAAGCAGCAGTCCAACCTTGGAAACCCGCAGTCCTCAATGTCACCACACACGCTGGCTTTCGTTGGGTGTACCCAAAGGGGTGGCTAAGACATCTGTCAAAAGTTACGGAGTTGCATTCCTCAAGAAATATTACGGTAGACCAAGATTATAACATTGAAATGGCATGTCTATTATCACGTAACAAAATGTTGTAAACAGTATTATAGAAATAATTTCATTCATTAATTCATTAATTCATTAATTCATTCATTCATTCATTCATTCATATTGTTTCGGTAGAAAACTATGCAATGCAAAATCGTTTAAACACCAGAAAACCAGAAAAGTGCTGGGCCTCAAGATTCTAGATAGAACGTTCGGACGCTTTTTTTTTTTTTTTTTAGACCCCGGCGAGTATTCGGAACCGGCCTTTATTTGTCACAACACACGCGTACACCCGGCCGTTAAAGGGAACTCGGCGGTTAATTGGAACTCGGCTATTATTTGGTATTTTACGGTATATATATATATATATATATATAGTGTGTGTGTGTGTGTGTGTGTTTGCACCATACTTTTTATCCTTAGCCATGTGTGATAAACTTAACTGCCTTCAATGCATCTTCAAACTTTTTGTCCCTTCCATGAGAAACAAAGTGTTAAGTTCAAGTGAGCTGAAACTTCAGGTTCTTATCATGTAGTAGCTGCCTCACCATTGTAAAGGTTTTCCTCCTCTTGGCTAGCTCCTTGGTCATGTCTGTGAAGAGGGAAAGCTTACGGTATATCCATTCCACACAGCTCCCGCTTTCTCCCTTGCAGCTTTGAGGACTTTGTCCCTTGTAGTTGAATGCAGAAATCTTATCATTACCAGTCTCAGGGGCTGTTCCTGATCCGGATGAGATCTGGGAGAGTGATGTGATCTTTCTGTTTCGAATTTGTTATCAATGTCTATGCCAAGACCCTCAGATAAAATCATCTCTATCCAAGTTGTCATGTCATTCCCCTCTATGCCCTCTTCCAAACAGATTGATCCGATATTATTGCAGTGGCTTCTATAGAGTGCTTCGAGGTCAGTGCAAACCCAGCGGCGGCCATATTGGAAGTCAAAGGTCGCTGTGTCAGTGCATTGTTGTTCAGCGAAGCAAAAAGGGGTGACAATGTCGAATATGTGTGTCATTGTTGGCTGTAGTAGCCAGGGGGAAAAGGGTAGCAAAAGCTTCCACAGACTCCCTAAAGTCGTGACTAACCAGGGAATTGCAGCACAGGAGAAAAGCGAGCGGAGGAGACGACGGTAGCTGGCTGCCATTAACCGATCAAATTTAGGACAACTTGACTGTATCCGGATTTGTTCTGATCACTTTGTGACAGGTAGGTTAATATTGTCTTGAATTTCATAGTTACTAAAATAAATGTGATACAAACTATTATCTTTTCTATGTACTTTCAGCAATGATTAATGGATATATTTGTCACATTAGGTAGCTTATGTCTACTGCAGTGCATTGTTGCATCAAATGGCATTTAAGATCTAGGCCTAGTAATGTTTATGTACACATGCTTTAGTTCACAAAATGGACTTGGGTGAAACACTAGATAGTTCACAAGATCGATGTATGTCACATGCGGCAACAAGCTGGGGTCAGCTTTCCATTCCTTCTCACTAACAGTGTATGGATCTACATTCCCAATGAAACGTACCTTCTCAGCATAATGCTCCCGTGCCTGCTTATCCAAACTTTCACAGTAGAGCTCCATCACTTCAGATGTCTAAATTCTTAAAAAATCCAAGCTTCTAAGCCCTCTAACGCGGAAACGAATCGGTGAATGTGTACTCTATGACAGAGGCGCCGCCAGAAATTTTGGGCCCCATGAAAGATTAGAATTTTGGGCCCCCCAACTTTGCCCACCCTCGTCACAATTGCACTATTGTCATTATTTGACTTTTGATAGCCCATGGACCTTGAGTTTGTGACTTTGTTATTACATTTTATGTATTAACCAATGGTTGAAACCAATGGTTTAGAACGTGTGAACATTCCACACACGTAACCATGTCAAACACTTGACTGGTGTCCATTATTAGTGTAACGGATTTATTTTTTTCCACTTGCCATTGTGTGTAGTGGTGGGGAAATTCTGCGCTGGCCCTTTAAGAGCGCAGGTAGTTATGGGAATGAGGCGCTGACCTCTTTCAGTTCGTTTTGGAAATGTAAGCGCCAATACCACTGGACGTTTGCAGCCCGTCCTCAGCAGTGTATTTGTGTCTCATTTCTTCAGAATAAAAAGACTGGTGAACAACACAACGTCTGTTACATTAGCAACACTTTAATCTAGCAAACTGTATATGGCGCTCGCTCATTAAAAACTTCAATCCTAAAGCATTTATGGGTTGTATTGCTGCTTACCTCCTTCTCCAAAGGGGGGTTCAGTGGTTTGGTAGGGCGGAGGTCCCCGAGGCTGAATCTGTGCATATTTAGGGCACCCCATTAGTTATGAAACTGGTTATTAGCACTAGTTATTAGCACCAGCATAACGTAATATTTCATCTTGTTTATCATACAAGTCAGTTCAGTTATTAAAATGGAAAAAATGTCACTGTACTAACTGTAAAAGTGCTCTCTTGATAGGCTAATCCAACCATGTTCATACTGTTCATTTACCATTCGCTAATATTTTGAACACACATGTGAGCGATAGCTACCTTTCTTTGGGAAAAACTGAGTGACCAGTTGCCTGCCTCTCCGGTCCCTCTCAGCTTTCAGCTGCCTTTCTTTATGTTTTTGACAGCCACTCTTCATATTTAGCGATCATAGACTGTACGCACTCCATGGCTGGCTGGCTGGCTGCTGCACTGCGACACAGCAGCAAGTAGCGTTGCACTGATCAGCACACAGATTTAACGCATCGCGCTTCTACCAGAACTGGACCATACCATTTCACAAAAGGGGGAGGGTTAAATGACAATATGTTGAAGAACTCAAGAAATAGACAACCTTGTTCAATTAGCTCATTTTACCAGATGGAATATTGCATTGTTGTTATTTCAAAAGTCTTATTAAAATCATTAAAAGCATATTATCAGCCCCTTAAAGGGCCCCATGGCAGTGCTGGGCCCCTAGAATTGTTCTAACCTTTCCCCCCCGGCGGCGCCCATGCTCTATGATGTGTACTCTATGAGCGCTCTGGAGAGAGTGACTTCCAAGATGGCCGCGCAGACCGCAGTGTTACTATTTTTAGCATCATCTCGGAGCACTCTATTTTCCAAGTCTTCCACATGACTCCACAGTGTATCTAGACACTTTCTTTGGAAATTGCTAACTGTCGAGTGGTGTCCTCCACTTCGGATATTTGGCCTTTCGCCTCTGTTAATCATTCTTCCATAGCATTCACGCCATTTTTCAGTGCCACCAATGTTTCTTTAAAAGTTGACACATCTGCGGTCACTGTATGATGTATCATACTCATTTTACTCACTTCTGAAAATAGATTTTCAAAGCTGACATTTTCCGCAGGTTGTTGTGTCAGGCTGATGTTAATGGAGCAGTCTGTTGCAGTAGTCTGCCTTGTTGTCTTGCGTGTCTTTTTGAAGTATCTTGAGGTAGAGGTCTGCACGGGTCGGATTTTTCAGTCCCGTTCCCGCCCGCGCCCGCATTGTGCAGTCACGCTCCCGCCCGCGCCCGCAAAGAATTATGATTTTCAGTCCCGCTCCCGCCGGCGCCCACAAAAAAATTATGATTTTCAGTCCCACTCCCGCCCGCGCCTGCCATATTTTGTCCCGCTCCCGCCCGCAAATCCCGCATGATGCAGACGTTCGCGTTATTTCTCAGGAAAGTTCTTGTCTTGACACAACGTGATGGTGCCCTGCCCCCTACTGAAACTGAGCACTGTGAGATTCAGTAAAGGAGCTCTGCTCTTCTGCCATGATCGGAGATCTCAAACACGGAAAAGGAAAGGAATCGAGAAACGAACGAGAGTTATTTATCCTCTCCTGGATCAGAATCAGAATCAGAATTCTGATGACCAGCTTATCTCAGGCCAAGTTTACATTAGACCGTATCTGTCTCGTTTTCTTCGCGGATGCACTGTCCGTTTACATTAAACCGCCTGGAAACGGGAATCCGCCAGGGTCCACGTATTCAATCTAGATCGTGTCTGGTCCGGTGCTGTGTAAACATTGAGAATACGCGGATACGCTGTGCTGAGCTCTAGCTGGCGTCGTCATTGGACAACATCACTGTGACATCCACCTTCCTGATTCGCTGGCGTTGGTCATGTGACGAGACTGCTGAAAAACGGCGCGGACTTCCGCCTTGTATCACCTTTCATTAAAGAGTATAAAAGTATGAAAATACTGCAAATACTGATGCAAATACTGCCCATTGTGTAGTTATGATTGTCTTTAGGCTTGCCATCCTTCCACTTGCAAGTGGTAAGTGATATGCACTGGGATCACACACACAGCGGCTCAGTCCCGAATCGTGGCTCGTGCACTTCACTCACGCACTCTGTGAGCTGCGCAGGGCTGGAGTGCGCACCCTCCAGAGGGCACTCGCTGTTCAGGGCGGAGTGATTTGGAGCGCAGGATGCCTGCGGAGCCGAGCGTATTGGTGTTGCTGTGTGCACGCGAATCGTGTATTGGTGTTGCTGTGTGCACACTAATCATTTTAAAAATGTTAATCTGATGATCCGCTGATATGGTCTAATGTAAACCCCACCTAAGGTGTCATTGAGGCATCATGCTAGTGTGGGTCACTGGAGGCTGGGTGTGAATGGCGAGTCATTAGAGTGATCAAAGGATTTCCCGTTAGGGTGATCAATGGCAAATTTAAGATGCCGTTCCTCACTCAATCTGGCAATCTGACTCTCTCTGCAAATTTAGGCATCTTAAAATGTTTTTATTAATGCCAAATAAAATATCCAGCACAAATTATATATGATAGACATAAATTAATAATTTATAAATTTTATTTCAAACACGTTTTTAGTTAGCGGGACTGCAGCTTATCACCGCTCCCGCCCGCGCCGCATATGTGCACTCCCGCTCCCGCCCGCGCCTGCAATGAGCTTTCAAAATTTGTCCTGCGCCGCACTGCTTTGCGGCGGGTCCCGTGAGTCCCGCGGGACTCCTGCGGGAGTGCAGGGCTCTATCTTGAGGTTGCAGACATACTACCATCGAAGCTGAGAGTCAAAATCAATCATATGGCTACCAGGATACTAGGTGCATAAAAATAGTTAACAATGTGGAGAAAATAACAGATATAGAACTATTTAGTTTGTGGGGCTTAGGACAAGTACTCGTGTGCATCCATCTTGCTTGATGGTCCCATGTGACCCAGGTTTGTTGTTCTTACAGTATCTCAAGTAATACATTTTTATGCTTTACAAAAGCCTATTCTGAATGACAGTCCTGTCATAAATTTGTGGCCTATTAAGGTTTTTTTAAATAGATATAAAGGTTCTGATTTAATTTTATAGTAGTTTATTAGACTTTAGACATGTAAAATTTAGTAACTATTGTGTTGTGTTGGTCTCCGAAGTCTTTGACTTTTGTGTCACCCATCAGGCTTTGCAAGTATTTCTCCTTGGCATTTGGTGCCATGATAACTGAGCCTGTTCTCTTACACATAAAATCTTTTATTTTTTCCTGGTTTTTGTACAAGGAAGCACATTATAGTTTCTTTAGAGCCGAGTTATCTGCTTTGTGTTCCTTTGAAAATTTTCATATTCTGACCACATGCTGATGGTGAGTCCTGTTTTATTTATGCCTAGTTTTAATTTGTGGTTAACCTTATACTGGTTGGATTAGTTAAATTACCTTTCTTTATTTGGTATATATTGTTTCCATTATTTTGCTCATCCCCTGCATGCTCTTGGAGAATGTCTTCGTGTTTGTATCTCTCTCTCTCTCTCTCTCTCTCTCTCTCTCTCCCCAGAAAACAGAAACAAAGTCTCCTTGCAATCTATGATTTCAATTTTAGGCCATCTGAGCATAACTGATACATTCACATCATTTGGGCCGGATGGAAACATCAGGTGTGGTTGACATTCATTTCTCAGCCAGGCAGAAACCAAACAGAATTTATTTCTTTCTTATTTAGGTTCTAGTTCATACTCAGTTGTAACCCACAAACACAATTTTTATTTTGGAAATACAAGATACAATACCAAAATAATGTGGAAAGTATCAGGGTGCATGAATTAGGAAGTGATCAGAACTGATAATTACAAAGGATGGAGGATATTCAAAGGAGTTTATGTGTCCACCAGTGTGCCTCTCTCTCTCTCTTTCTCCCTCTCTCTCTCTCTCTCTCTCTCTCTCTCTCACACACACACACAGATTACAAAATATACAATACTCCAATGCATCATGTTTTATGCTGTATGTATGTAAACATAGGAGTATCTTCAGAGAAATGTACAATTTCAACATAATATCTGAAGGCTTAGATTGGTGAAACGTATTAGTGTTGCCATGGTGAGGAGTGCTGATGGAAGCAGTAGAACCAGTAGCTAATTAACATAGCCTGCAGGCAGCTGCACACTTTCTGGTGTTTCATTTTAATTTCATCCCTTTCCAAGTAAAAAGACAGGTAGGAGATGCAGAAAAAAAGAAAAAAGAAAAGAAACCCAATGCATTGCAGTAAATTGGCCAGAAAGACTATGAAGATTATATAAAGTCAGATCTTTAGCAAATCTAAATCAGAGAGCCTCATGATTCTGGATGCTGGGCACAAATCGGATACAATCAGAAATCCAGAACACATACATTGTAGTTTTGAAATTGAATTGTAACAAATTTATTTTTATGCATATTAGATGCACAACACAGTGTGCTCAAAATGAAATCAATAAAGTAGCTGTGAGACCTACATTCAGCATGAGGCTAGGATATTGTTAGGATATTGTAAACATCATTCTTATATGCTATCAATGAATTCTAACCTAATTCTAAGGATATTTTGTGCCTGTAAAATTCCCTGTTTATGATTATTTGAAAAATCAGTGAACAACACTCACATCATGTCAGATATTTGTCCTCAGACTTTCAAACACAATAAATGTCCCTCTTGGCATTTTGCTTTCTGACCATGTGCTTTGGCAGCATAATTTTATTTGTGAATATTTCATGGACAGAACAAGTGACTCCTGTTTGGAGAGATTCTCACTTCTCAAATGAAGCAGTTGGAAGAGACAAAATGGAAAACAAATTGACAGTGAATGCCTCAGACTTTTGAGCAGTGCTTCTATTAGAGTTTATGGCTGCCATTTACTGTGCTGTTTTCCTTCTTTCTCAAACTGAGCACAATGAAAATGATATTAACAAATAACCATATGACAGGAATAATTTGAAAACAAGTGGTTTAATTACAAAGATAGTGTGTAAATATACAGTTCTTCTCATGTGCAGAAAAACATACTATTTTTCAGAATAATCTTGTAATTTCCAATATCTGCAGTGTAAGGAATGAAAAAGCTTTGAATAAAATAATCTAATTACTGTGACATTCTATTAAGTGTAACAATGCTGCATCAGTATCTTAGCCAAAGATCTTTCTTATAGACGTACACTCTCTAACCTGGCTCATAGTAAGGTATCTGCATCATGATAGTCTCCAATTGGTTTGTCTGACAGTTTGTTCTTGGTGTTAGTGTGTTCTCTCCCTGACCACCTCACTTCAGTGAAACCCATTATCTACTTTATTAGAGTTCCTGCGTAAGACAGGAGGATGATCCTAGTACACTCTGGAAGGAAGCCAGTTGAGGGGCAGAGTCACACAAGGAATTCTGAGTGTATTCAGGACAGGGCACAATTCTTGGCTAATCCTCTTTTTTTTTGTCTTCACACAGCATTCTCCTGATTGTCTTCCTGAATAATAAACAAAAAATAACAAGGACAAACTGTTGTTTTGAAACAAATCTAGTGGGGGGGGGGGGGACATCGTATGATTAATTATAAGCCAAGTGAATTCTGACTGAAAGTGTTTGAGTGTTTTAACTTGTCTGAATTCAGATGTATGAGTTGCTCAAAGCCAAAGTCCCATTATATGCTCAGGAATGAGACACAAAACTAATGCCACAATGTTTAAATCCACAGGATAATGAGGAATTAAACTGGCCATTATAAATGATCTACACGCATTATAGAGCTTCATACTTTATATAGTGACACCGATAGCACATTTCCAATCTTCACTGGGAAGGAGCAGCTAGAAATGTGATGCTACCAAGCAGCCTCCGTTGTAGCAGTCTGCGTTGCCGTAACTTGTACAAACCCCGATTCCAAAAAAGTTGGGCCAAAGTACAAATTGTAAATAAAAATGGAATGCAATAACTTACAAATCTCAAAAACTGATATTGTATTCACAATAGAACATAGACAACATATCAAATGTCGAAAGTGAGACATTTTGAAATTTCATGCCAAATATTGGCTCATTTGAAATTTCATGACAGCAACACATCTCAAAAAAGTTGGGACAGGGGCAAGAAGAGGCTGGAAAAGTTAAAGGTACAAAAAAGGAACAGCTGGAGAACCAAATTGCAACTCATTAGGTCAATTGGCAATAGGACATTAACATGACTGGGTATAAAAAGAGCATCTTGGAGTGGCAGGGGCTCTCAGAAGTAAAGATGGGAAGAGGATCACCAATCCCCCTAATTCTGCGCCGACAAATAGTGGAGCAATATCAGAAAGGAGTTCGACAGTGTAAAATTGCAAAGAGTTTGAACATATCATCATCTACAGTGCATAATATCATCAAAAGATTCAGAGAATCTGGAAGAATCTCTGTGCGTAAGGGTCAAGGCCAGAAAACCATACTGGGTGCCCGTGATCTTTGGGCCCTTAGACGGCACTGCATCGCATACAGGCATGCTTCTGTATTGGAAATCACAAAATGAGCTCAGGAATATTTCCAGAGAACATTATCTGTGAACACAATTCACCGTGCCATCCGCCGTTGCCAGCTAAAACTCTATAGTTCAAAGAAGAAGCCGTATCTAAACGTGATCCAGAAGCGCAGACGTCTTCTCTGGGCCAAGGCTCATTTAAAATGGACTGTGGCAAAGTGGAAAACTGTTCTGTGGTCAGACGAATCAAAATTTGAAGTTCTTGATGGAAATCAGGGACGCCATGTCATTCGGACTAAAGAGGAGAAGGACGACCCAAGTTGTTATCAGCGCTCAGTTCAGAAGCCTGCATCTCTGATGGTATGGGGTTGTGTTAGTGCATGTGGCATGGGCAGCTTACACATCTGGAAAGACACCATCAATGCTGAAAGGTATATCCAGGTTCTAGAGCAACATATGCTCACATCCAGATGACATCTCTTTCAGGGAAGACCTTGCATTTTCCAACATGACAATGCCAAACCACATACTGCATCAATTACAGCATCATGGCTGTGTAGAAGAAGGGTCCGGGTACTGAACTGGCCAGCCTGCAGTCCAGATCTTTCACCCATAGAAAACATTTGGTGCATCATAAAATGGAAGATACGACAAAAAAGACCTAAGACAGTTGAGCAACTAGAATCCTACATTAGACAAGAATGGGTTAACATTCCTATCCCTAAACTTGAGCAACTTGTCTCCTCAGTCCCCAGACGTTTGCAGATTGTTGTAAAGAGAAAAGGGGATGTCTTATAGTGGTAAACATGGCCTTGTCCCAACTTTTTTGAGATGTGTTGTTGTCATGAAATTTAAAATCACCTAATTTTTCTCTTTAAATGATACATTTTCTCAGTTTAAACATTTGATATGTCATCTATGTTCTATTCTGAATAAAATATGGAATTTTGAAACTTCCACATCATTGCATTCTGTTTTTATTTACAATTTGTACTTTGTCCCAACTTTTTTGGAATCGGGGTTGTAGTTAGATTTCTGGAGAGGTGCATGCCAGGCTATGGTTCACTACAGTGTATGCCACGGTCAAATGCTTTGTCCTAGGGAAATCAAAAGTTCCTAAAGACATATTGAAATGTTAATTTTGCACATTTAAATTCCCTGCATATTGCTGGAATAATTTTGAAATAAATACATTTTGATCAACCTGGCGACTTGTCCAGGGTGTACCCCGCCTTTCGCCCGTAGTCAGCTGGGATAGGCTCCAGCTTGCCTGCGACCCTGTAGAACAGGATAAAGCGGCTAGAGATAATGAGATGAGATGAGACATTTTGATCAATAATAACTGGGATTGTTGTGTCATTCTGTGAATTCAGATTTGTGAGAAAGTCTATTGCCAAGGGTTAGACTGAGAAGACTAGCTTGTCTGGGGGTAAGTTGCTGAGCAAATTTCAGATACTCTTAATGGCAGCGATCCATAAACATGACAAAAGGGTGTTTTGCTCCCTTGAGACAGTGGCACAAGGACAAATTTACTATGAAGAGTTCTATTTAATCAACATGCCAGGCTATGCATATTGCTTGGGAGAATTTAGGGGGAATGTTACTGGATGGAGTTTTCATGTTTCTGTATGTTGCTGGGAGATCATTGCTAGGACTTTGATTGTGGGATGGTGGTGGTTGTTAGATGAATTGGACTGAATATTACAGAAACTGCTAATCTCCTGGGACTTTCATTCACAAAATGTCTCTAATGTTTACACAGAATCATGAAGAAAAACAAGAAAAAGATCCACTGAGCAGCAGTTCTGTGGGTGAAAGAGGTTAAGAGGAAAATGGCCAGAATAATTTGAGCTAACTGAAATGTTACAGAGGGCACATACTCACTGAAACAAAACAGTTGAATATTAGAAAAAGACCAGGTGACACCCCCCGATTTTCAACTGTCCAGTTCTGTGAACTGGATTTGGTCTTCTGAGCAGGTGTATAGGTCTTCCTAATAAAGTGGGCAATAAGTGTAATCGTCTGTCATATTTAGTTAATACAACTGTAGAGGTTTTTTTTTTTCTTTTTTTTCAGTGGAGTAACAGCTCTATAGGTGTAACAAGTTGTGTTTAGGTATGGTTTCAGGAGGTATAATATCTTATTTATCTACCACTCACACTAATTAAAACACCATAGTTCTATGGTAATTTACACATGAAATATCACATGTAGCCCACTATTGAGTTTATGCTGACACCGGACCTGCCTGGTCCATCCTGGTGCCCTGTGTCTGGTTGGAGTCTCATCGCATCGTTCCTGTGGAGGGCGACCCCATGTGGACAGTTGGGGGTCGCGCCTGGACTCTTGCAGTGGTGTTTTTGTGGCTGGGGACTGCAGTTGACTTGCTGACTTTAGGACTGCAGTTGACTTGCTGACTTTGGGACTGCGGTTGTCGTGAACGGTTTTGCACTCGGGTTTCCGTTGGTGGGGGGTTTATAGCATCAACAAAGCTGACTTTGTTAAGACTGTTAATGTTATAGTCATGTTGTCTGTTGTTGCCCGGATGGGGATAGGTTCCCTTTTGAGTCTGGTTCCTCTCGAGGTTTCTTCCTCGTGTCGTCTGAGGGAGTTTTTCCTTGCCACTGTCGCCACAGGCGTGCTCGTTGGGGATAGATTGGGGATAAAATTAGCTCATATTTTAAATCGTTCAAATTCTGTAAAGCTGCTTTGCGACAATGTTTATTGTTAAAAGCGCTATACAAATAAATTTGACTTGACTTGACTTAACTGACGATCAGCATCAACCTCACAAAATTTTGATTGGTCCATCTTTATGTCTTATATCTTCAAAATCCCTCCTTCAAGAGGAAGCTCTTAACATGATCATGCTATCTGTAAAGCCCTCCCTTGATCATTCAGTAAGAAAATGAGAAAAGGTTATTGGCACTGAAGAAAGAGAGAAGCATTGAAGCAAAGAGAAGCAACAGGCTTCCTTTCCTTTGGGATGCCATCTGGGAGTCCATCAAACAGACTGATGAGCTCCTTGATAAATATTTGCACTTTTTTAAAATAAAGCTGAGGATTTTTGCAGAGGGGTCAAAGTGAGTTTGCTACATTCTCATCATTCAGGTCCACTATTCACTTTGCAAGGAATGACACATTTGTGACCCCTCACCGAATCCAGGGACACATGTCGGCCGAAACGAATCCGAGGTAATCGCAAAAGAAGCATTTTTTTTTTCGAAATTTGTGATTTTTGTTTTTTTCCATCATGTGCAAGTTGAGATCTTGAAGAATGCAGTCAGTATTTCAGATAATAGATTGTTTTGTTGGAAAAGCATACATTTTTTGTTGCAAATTGTCTCGTTTTTGTCAGGACTGTAGCCTGCTGGGGGGTGTGGGTAAATTACCATATGGGCCATTCACATGATGATTTAAGTCTTTTTTTTTGCGAATCAGCTGTATGATACGAGCTGAGCTCGTGGTTACTTAGCTGCATACAGGCATGTAATTTCACTATGGAATGAGCAAGCTAAACAAAGCGCAGAGGAGCTGAAACACTGCGAAGCAAACAGACACACAGTATTTACATCGGAGATAGCCATTTCTAGCAAAAAAACCCCGCAACCTCGTTTTCCAGATTGAATGGAATACTTGAATGATCGAATGATACACGGACCGTTCTAGGATTACATTCCATCGGAGGCATTGGTGTGTGCAAGGCGCCGTTTCTCTTTCTGATGGGGTAAGTTTATTAATCTAAGGCTGTGTGGTTATTTTTGCATGTAACGGAGAGTGTTGTGGTTTGGTTAAGCCTAGGTCACAACCAGACGTACAATTTTTTGGCCGTGCGATTTTTGGCGTTTCCCAAATCGCTGCGTTTTTTGTTGTTGTTGTTGTTGTTGTTCAAGGAGAAAGACGCGCGTTGGCCGTAAGTTTGTCTTGCAACCTGAAAAAAACGTAAGCGCCCGTAGAGTTTGTTTGACATGACAAAGAACCTCTGTGGCCAGTCTACGGCTCGAAAATCAGCACGTCACATGCGCGCCCTCCGTGCGTTTCTTGCGTTTTTTGCATGTAGACCGGCCGTAGGAGCACGTACGGCCGGTTGTGACCGAGGCTTTACATGAAACTAGCGTTGTTAGTTGTTATCATCGTGCTATCTTTCTTTCTTATGGTGTGAGTAATTTTTCAACCACAAAATGTTAAAGTATACTTTAGGACTTATTTTTGTACTTCATAATTGTGTTGGGCATACTTTGCATGGAAGGAAAATTGACGTGGTGATCTTTGTTTACATGAAAGTAGTATCGTGCTAGCTAGTAGGGGGTAGGGTTTTCCTTAATGTCATGCAGATGAGCACCATTATGTGCCCGCCCTGCAGCCAGAGTAGCTGAGATGGAAAACTTTTGGCCCTTTTCCACTACCCTTTTTCAGCTCACTTCAGCCCGACACGGCTCGCGTTTCGACTATCTAAGAACAGCACGACTCAGCTCGCTTCAGCCCTGCTCAGCCCCCAAAACTCGCACGGTTTTGGAGTAGGGCTGAAGCGAGCCAAACCGAGCTGAGTGAGGCTAGGGGCGTGAGGAGACACTCCCCTGTGCACTGATTGGTGAGGAGGAGTGTCCTCACATGCCCACACATGCCCCGCGAGCACGCTGGGATCTGTAAACACCGTAAACCCGGAAGAAGGAGAATTACGAATTACGAGAATTATGAAGCCTTATGCGCCTCGCCTCATCTATACGCTCTTGCCAGTATCTGTTGGCGTTGTCGGTGACAACAAGCCACAGCACCAAGACCAGCAACACTAACGACTCCATGTCTTCCATGTTTATTGTTTACTATCCGGGTCGTGAGACTACCGCTTAAAAGATCACTGATGTCACTGTTTGCACCGCCTAACGACATCACCTGACGTCCACCCACTTTCGCTAACTCCACCCAATGTGTCCACCGACTTCCAGCCAGCACGGTTCAGCGCGGTTGTAGTCGAAATGCAACTCCAACAGCCCCACTCAGCTCGACTCAGCCCGACTCAGCACGGCACGGCTCAGCCCAACTCAGCCGCGTTTGTAGTGGAAAAGCGGCATTAGAGGGCGATTTTCTCCCTTTCCTGTTTTAAGAAGTATACACTTTCAAAAGGCCACACATTCTTCAAATATTGTCAGATCTCCACATGGAAGGCATCATTGGAAAGCTTAGAAACTGTACTTTCTGAATCTGTCAATAAATCAAAATTCCCCCGGGCAGACATGTGTCCCTTGATTCTGTTTTCTGACACATTTATTCCTAACTGGTTTAAGTAATTTAGTTAAATATAAATTATTTGGGAATAAAACATATTCAGTCATCTTCTTCCATAACAAGTAAAATAAAACAATGCCATACAATTGAGAATATTCTGATTGCTTGCCCTTTTACTCCTCTCTCAGCTAGTTGTCACAGCTAAAACCATTCAAAGGCAGCCTCTGATTAAAGGTTATAATAAAAAAAAAGCATAATAACACACCTGTTCATGAAGAGCATTGATGACTCCATCAGCCAAACAGAAAGATGATGTTAATTGTTTGAGACAAGAAAACTGGATAGAGTGATAAAAGTGGACAACTAATGCTACAAATAATAATAATAATAATAATAATACAGTCTGTTGTTTAGTAGTCTTAAGTTTATCCTTTGTCTTTCCTCTTTCTCATTGGAATTGACCTATTGAATGACCATCACAGACAGAAAACCCTATTTTCAAAAAACTGAGGAATCAATTGTATTTGTGATCGACAAAGTTTTCTATGACTAGTGTTGATAGTGCTTCAAATATCCATCAATCATACAATTTGATCAAAATTGCAAGATTTTACCATGTGTGTATTGTATGCAACATCAAAGACAGGTCTTTGGAACCCTCAAAAAAGTACCTGCTCTTTGAGTAGCTGAGCTGAATGCATAAACTTTAAACTTCAGACAGTGTCTAGACTTAAACTGTTAAACTTGTTTTAAATCCAACAGCAAACTCTACTGTTTATCTCCTTTGAAGCACCTTTATATGACTATCAAGATCCTAATTAAAATCTTAAAATATAAAGATGAATTACCTCATAACATAGGTTACAAATATTGTATAAAACAATTAACTTGGACTTCCGGCGGTGCCATGTTTGTGTAAGACGCAAAAGTTTGAGCTCTGCTGACTAACCAACTTACCAAATGACATTTAAAAAAAACTCGGCAAAAAACATGCCCAATGACACCACAAAGATAAGTGCTAGCGATAAACTATCCAGATATCAGTTTAGAAACAGAGAAGGGAATGAAAAATCCTCTGAAACAACTGAAGCCAACAAGCCTGCTAAACCTGACGCAGCTAGCACTAGCAATGTTAATGAATTGCTGCTAATGGCATGGAGGAGATGATGCCCAGTTGAACCAAGAAATACGGGGGGACATTCTGCAGATGAGTATGGATATAAAGGAATTTAAAGGCCAAGCCAAGGAATCATTCACAAGACTTGAAGCATCAGTTGGAGTTTTAAGTGCACAACTAACAAAGCTGGAAAAGAGGGTTGTTGATGAGGAGGAGTGCATAACAACTACGGAGGAGACCGCCGCAACCCACGGAAAAGTCATCGGCTTCCTACTGCAGCGTGAGGCGGAACTAGCGGAACGCTGTGAGGACCTCCAGAACCGGCACAGAAGGCAAAACCTAAGGCTGTATCAGGTTCCTGAAGGAAGCTAGGGGAGAGACATGGTGGCCTTCATTAAAAAGCTATTGCCGACGGCATGGGCGCCGCCGGGGGGGAAAGGTTAGAACAATTCTAGGGGCCCAGCACTGCCATGGGGCCCTTTAAGGGGCTGATAATATGCTTTTAATGATTTTAATAAGACTTTTGAAATAACAACAATGCAATATTCCATCTGGTAAAATGAGCTAATTGAACAAGGTTGTCTATTTCTTGAGTTCTTCAACATATTGTCATTTAACCCTCCCCCTTTTGCGAAATGGTATGGTCCAGTTCTGGTAGAAGCGCGATGTGTTAAATCTGTGTGCTGATCAGTGCAACGCTACTTGCTGCTGTGTCGCGGTGCAGCAGCCAGCCAGCCAGCCGTGGAGTGCGTACAGTCTATGATCGCTAAATATGAAGAGTGGCTTTGTTAGTTTTTTCTTTTTTATCAGACATCTAATTTTTAGGTTTGTTTACCTGACATGTTTCGACGTACGACTGTCATCTTCCTCAGAGTGTCACCGGATGTTATTGGTGACGCATCTTTTATCAGCTGATGTTTCCAAAGGCGTGGCCTTCCTGTCTGGATTGACAGGTCGGTCACGCCTTCTACTGTCAGTTCGTCCCCTGCAAGATGGCACTCCAGGTATGGGAGAGCATGTATGCTCCCTCATCTCGGTTGATGGTCCTCGGACTTCGCTTACGGATCTCCATGGCCTCCCTGATCCAGCGCTGATGTTTATTATCTTCTGTATGGATGACTCTGGCATTCCCCCAGTCCATAATATGATTTTCCCTTTTGCAATGATCTGTTATGGCTGACTTATAATTTTTCTGTTGTGCCTTTTCTTTTATTGTTCGGTTTGTGTTGTAGCTGTCTCCTTTTCGCACTCTTTCTTATGTTCATTTTTTCTTGTGTTGAAACTCCTTCCTGTCTCCCCAATGTAAGTTTTATTGCATAATTGGCATGGAATCTCATATATGGTGTTGCATCTGTTGTCCGGATGTATTCTGTCTTTGGGATGAACCAGGATCTGACGGAGTGTTGTGTGTGGTTTGACAGGTGTGTTAATGTTGTATTTCCTCATTGCTCTTTGAATGCGTTCCGTTATTCCCCTGATGTATGGTAATGTCACTACTCCCCTGTGTTCTTGTTTGTTGGTTTGTTTTTTCTCTTTCTTCTGTGTTTTATTGTTTTTGACCTGTTCCGCCCCTTTGGATATTGCCCATTGTGGATATTGACATGCCTTCAGTGCGTGTTGTATATGTTGTTCTTCCTGTTCTTTATCCTGTGCATCTGTAATTATTGCTGCACGTTCATGTAATGTTCTAACTACAGATATTTTGTGCATTATGGGGTGTTCGGAAGTCCAGTTTAAATATTGGTCGGTGTGTGTGGGTTTCCTGTGTACTTTTATTTTGATGTCCCCCTCTTCTGTGTGATGTATTTTTAAGTCCAAAAATGCTATTGACTGCTCCGTTTCCTCTTCATGTGTGAATTTTATATTGCCGGTATTGTCTATAGTATTGAGATGGTCGGTAAGTTGTTGAGTGTATCCCCTCTTTACTTTTTCCAATATGTCGTCCACATAACGTTTCCAGAGTGTTGGTCTGTATTCCGCTGGTATTGTAGTGAGTGCTTTCTGCTCCAGGTCTTCCATGAAAAAGCCACACATGATGGCTGATAGTGGGTCTCCCATGGCAAAACCTTCCTTTTGTCTGTAAATTGTATTCCTGAACTGAAAGTATGTGGATGTGGCGATGAATTGAAGGAGTTGCATAATATCTTGTACATTGAGGTTTGTGCGTTTCTTGAGCGTCCTATCTGTTTTTAATTTGTCTTGTACTACCTGTATGGTGGCTTCCATGGGTGTTCTGGTGAAAAGAGATATGACATCGTGTGAAATGAAAACTTCGTCTTGTTGCATTTTTATGTTTTTTAGTCTTTCTGACAGTTGTTTTGAGTTTTTGCAGTGTTGGTCTGTGAGTCCTAGTAATGGTTTAATTATTTCGGTGAGTGCTTTTGATAAGTTGTATGTCACTGAACCAATGCTATCTACTATGGGGCGTAATGGTGTTCCTGGTTTGTGTATTTTTGGTGTACCGTAAATCCTGGGGATGACATTGGCTGTGGGTACTAGGTGATTATATGTCTGTTTATCTATTTTATTTTCATCAAGTAGCAGTTTGAGTAATGCTTTAAGTTTCTTTTTCTTGTCTTCTGTTGGGTCTTTTCTTAATATCTCGAAGGCATTGTCACTGAGTAATTCCATCATTTTGTGTTCATATTCATCGGTGTCCATGATAACTACTGTTCTGCCTTTATCTGCTGGGAGGATTGTGATGTCTTTATTTTTTGCTAATGTTCTCATGGCTTTGGCTTCCTGTTTGGTGATGTTGCTAGGTGGTGGTTTGGCCGTTTTCAATATACCAGCTATTGCGTTTCTTAGTGCTGCTTTTTGTGCCTGATCCTGTATTTTCTCACATGCTAATTCAGTTGCCAGAATGAATTCATCGTGTGGTATATTGTGCGGTGTGACAGCGTAGTTGAGTCCTTTTCCTAGTATACTGCGTTCTGCTTGTGAGAGTTTGTACCTTGATATGTTGTGGATCCATTTTTCGTTGATGTGTGCGTGCTCCGGTTCTGCCTTCTTTTTCTGTGCGATGAGTTTGTCCAGTTTTCGGATTTGTCGGGTTTTTGTCTTGGTAAATTCCTGCTCGTGTATGTCTGCCAAGTGTCCGTTTATTTCTAATTCCATTTCCTTGTTCTGGGGAAACCGTTGTTTGAAAGTTTCCATCTCCCTATGTAGTTCGCTGTTGATATTATTGAGTTTGTCAGTTGTGCACCGTATCCGTTCTTTTACCAGAGTCATCCGCACTTTCCTGATCATCATCTCCGCGTTTCTGGTTGGAATCGGGTTCTTGATGTTCAGGCTGGGCGGTACGACTTCTTCATTCCGGCAGCACAGATTGAATCTCAGGTGGTTTCTGTATCGTGCCCGTTTTCGCATCAATCTTTCAAGGCGGCGAAACTCCTTGATGCTTTTATCTCCATAACTTATTCTTAATCTTTCGATTACGTTCATTATGTCTTATACTGAATATTGTTATTTTTTTTCTTTTTTATCAGACATCTAATTTTTTAGGTTTGTTTACCTGACATGTTTCGACGTACGACTGTCGTCTTCCTTAGAGTGTCACCGGATGTTATTGGTGACGCATCTTTTATCAGCTGATGTTTCCGAAGACGCCTTCGGAAACATCAGCTGATAAAAGATGCGTCACCAATAACATCTGGTGACACTCTGAGGAAGACGACAGTCGTACGTCGAAACATGTCAGGTAAACAAATCTAAAAAATTAGATGTCTGGTAAAAAAGAAAAAAACTAACAACATTCAATATAAGACATAATGAACGTAATCGAAAGATGAAGAGTGGCTGTCAAAAACGTAAAGAAAGGCAGCTGAAAGCTGAGAGGGACCAGAGAGGCAGGCAACTGGTCACTCAGTTTTTCCCAAAGAACGGTAGCTATCGCTCACGTGTGTTCAAAATATTAGCGAATGGTAAATGAACAGTATGAACGTGGTTGGATTAGCCTATCAAGAGAACACTTTTACAGTTTGTACAGTGACATTTTTTCCATTTTAATAACTGAACTGACTTGTGTGTGATAAGATGAAATATTACATTATGCTGGTGCTAATAACTAGTGCTCATAACCAGTTTCATAACTAATGGGGTGCCCTAAATATGCACAGATTCAGCCTCAGGGGGACCGCCGCCCTACCAAACCACTGAACCCCCCTTTGGAGAAGGAGGTAAGCAGCAATACAACCCATAAATGCTTTAGGATTGAAGTTTTTAATGAGCGAGCGCCATATACAGTTTGCTAGATTAAAGTGTTGCTAATAACGGACACCAGTCAAATGTTTGACATGGTTATGTGTGTGGAATGTTCACACATTCTAAACCATTGGTTTCAAATTGAGGAGCTGGAGAAAGCACAGCACACATAAAAGAGGGATAGAGGTTACAACATATGAAGAAATACGTACGTAATTGATCAAATATATTCCCTTTTTGCAGAACAGTACACACAGCTTTCTACCTAACACATAACAATCCATGGGATTTCCATAGGTATTTTGATGCTGGGTAGAAAACTTTTTCTATGATTTATTAGCAGTCACATCACACATTTCACTACCAATTGTCCTAGCACAAGAAGGCATGTGGCAAAATCTTGAATTTTCATTTGTGATTGTAAATGCACCAGAATTAGTCACTGACCAGTTTTCATCTAGTCCCTGGTAGGTTAATACATAAAACGTAATAACAAAGTCACAAAGTCAAGGTCCATGGGCTATCAAAAGTCAAATAATGACAATAGTGCAATTGTGACGAGGGTGGGCAAAGTTGGGGGGCCCAAAATTCTAATCTTTCATGGGGCCCAAAATTTCTGGCGGCACCCCTGGCCGACGGTGCTGATTGATCTGCCGCTAACCGAGGTTGACATCAAAATCGACCTGGCACACAGAGCGCTTATGCCAAAACCGAAAGGAAATGAAGCCCCTCGCTCCATCGTGATTAAATTCACGGACTACACAGTGAAGGAACAGATCCTGCAGCAAGCCTGGAGACAGCGCATAGTGAAGATGGGTGAGAGGCAGATCTACTTTGATAATGACTATTCACCAGATCTGCAGAGGAAATGCGCTCAGGTCAGATACATTGTCAAACAGCTGAAGCAGAAAAATATTAAAGTGAAGTGCATGTACCCAGCTAGGGTGAGGATGATGGTGGGATCCAAGGAAAAAACCTTCCAGACGGTGATGGACACAGCGCCGGTACTTCAGGACTTGAACATCCAAGTCCGAGTTGACGAGTGGGATAAAGTGGAGCGAGAGCTGGCCAGACACAGGTGGGAGAGACGGGTCGCCAACTGAGGTGGGAGGAATATCAGCATGTTTACAGAAGAGGACTGCAGGGTTTTCTTTCCTTGAAGTGACTGGGACTATTATGCAAACAGTAAGGTTTTTACGTTTTTTTCGACAGCCATGAGCAGTTGTGAATAATTTACTGTTAGATGGGCTAAAATTAAATGGTCTTATTACCCTCCTATTACAGTGGAGTTGTTGGGTTTATATATATTTATATATATAATTCCCCTCCCCCCTCTTTCTTTTTGAAAACTTGTTTCAAGTTTATATTTCTATATTTATTTATACTTTGCTGAACCCAGAATGTAACAATAGCACATCATTTGGTCGTTTTGGTTTGTGGCATCAGCTGCTATTGACGCAATATGAGTGATTTACACTCAGCCATTATATGGCCGCAGCAGTTTACCCAACGGAGTGGGACTGCCGCATAATGTGACATTATCCCGGAGGGATTCCGCCACCCTCCGCCCAGTTCCATACGGGGACTGGCCACTACTGGAGATAGGCCAGTTGAGGACTTGGAAGCTAGGTTGTGGTGTTTGATTTCTAATGTTCATTATTGGAAATTGTTCGTAGTTTCTGTTCTGTCCTGTGTTATTTCCTTGACGGCTGATAGGACTTTTACAACAGGTGATAGTGCACTTGACATTTATAAGCTGACTACAAGGCATTATGACAGTGAGGATTAAAAGTAGTGTAATATGGATGGTTTGACTGTGGTTAGCTACAACATAAAGGGTCTAGGAAGTCCAATTAAAAGAAAGAAGATACTCAACCAACTTAAAGCTTTACACTGTTCAGTTGCAATGTTACAAGAGACACGTCTGTCTGAGGCAGAACACCTGAAATTAAGGAGGGACTGGATGGAACAAATATACAGTGCATCTCATGAAGGAGGGAGGAAAAGAGGGTTGCAATTTTATTCAGAAGGAATGTTTTTTTTAACTGCAAAAAAGTACTAAAGAACAAGGAAGGCAGATACATCATGGTGATAGGTATGATTGGGGAAAATAGATTTACATTCTTGAATTTATATGCACCAAATGAGGATTGTCCAAATTTTTTTAAATAAAATAGCTTCCAAATTGGCAGATGAGGGGAAGGGAATCATAGTGGTTAGGGGGGACTATAATTGTGTATTAAATTCAAGTATGGACCGACTACCTGCTGAAAAGGGACCTCGAACCAGAAAATCAGTTGCTGTTCTGGGAATGATGGATGGATTGGGTCTGATTGATGTATGGCAATATCATCATCCCAGAGACAGAGATTACACATATAGGTCCCAAGTTCATGGGAGTTATTCCAGATTAGACATGTTTCTTGTTTCAAAGGCTGATGTACATAGAGTGATAGAGTGCAAGATAGAACCCATAACTTTGTCAGATCATGGCCCCATTAAGATGAAAATAAATTTCAGTCAAGAAAAACAATTCAGATATTGGAGGCTGAACATCTCAATATTGAATGACCCCCTAATCCAACAGGAATTACGTGACAGGCTAAAAGAATATATTGATATAAATGATAGCGGAGATGTTACTGCATCTATTTTATGGGATGGGGCCAAAGCTGTTGTGAGGGGACATATCATTCAAATTATGTCGAGAATAAAAAAAACAAAGAGAAGCCAGGAGACTTGAACTGGAGACTGAAATTATGAGGTTAGAAAAAGAACACAAGGGGCGTTGTGGCTCAGGCGCCATACCATAAATCTGGGGACCCGGGTTCGATTCTGACCCGAGGTCATTTCCTGATCCCTCCCTGTCTCTCTCCTACTCATTTCCTGTCTCTACACTGTCCTATCCAATAAAGGTGGAAAAAGCCCAAAAATATCTTTGAAAAAGAACACAAAATGTCAAGAAAAAAGAGTATATTAGACCTATTAAAACAGGAGAGACAAAAATTAGATGATTTACTCACATATAAAGCAGAGGGAATGCTCAGATTTGTGAAAAGAAAATATTATGAATTTGGAAATAAAGCAAGTAGCTTATTGGCTTTTTAGCTACAGAAAGCTCAATCGAACCGTGTGGTACCTAAAATTAAACACCCTGACACAAATAAAATTACCTCCCAACCGAAAGAAAAAGCAGAGGCATTTGCTGCATATTATTAAAAAAATTATATGAAGGTCAAGAATTAATAGGGAAGAAGGAGAAAATAGCAAAAATTTTAGACTTGATCCAATTGAATAGATTATCACAGGATGAGGCTGAGATGCTATCTTCTCCCATAACAGTACAGGAAATAATAGATAGTATTAGTAAGTGAAAGAACAGTAAATCCCCAGGTGTCGACGGATACTCAGGGGAATACTGTAAAGTTTTTGTTCATGAGTTAGCCCCAATTCTATGTCGAGTATATAATTATGCACTGGATGAAAGGGACCCCCCAAAAACCTGGTCAGAGGCAATTATCACGGTTATACACAAAGACGGAAAGGACCCCAGTCAATGTATGGGATATCGGCCTATAAGTTTGCTTTGTCAGGATTTAAAAATCCTGACCTCTATCTTGCCAAATAGAATACAAAGATACATTCAGAAATTAGTTAACCCGGATCAAACGGGGTTCATCACCGGACGGCAGGGCACCAATAATGTTAGACGAGCTTTAAATCTACAATCTATTGCTTTGGATAGAAAGACTCCATCAATGCTTCTCAGCCTAGATGCTGAGAAAGCATTTGATAGATAGGACTGGATATTTTTGGAGCAAACACTGGCCCATATGGGCTTTAATGAAACCTTTTTGAGTTGGATTAGGGTGTTCTATATGAACCCGCGGTCAAGAGTCAGAGTTAATGGCCAATGCTCTGATTTTTTCGATCTGGGATGGGGGACAAGGCAGAGGGACACACTTTCGCCTGCATTGTTCACTCTTAGCATTGAGCCCCTCGCGGAATTGATTAGAAGTAACCCCCTTATACAAGGAATATGAGATGAGGGTGGAAACCAACATAAAATAGCCTTATATGCAGACAATATATTATTATTTATTGAAAATCCTGTCCACTCAATCCCGGTTCTCCTACAAAATCTTAATGAATATGGTCTAGTATCCGGTTATAAAGTTAATCCTAGTAAATCAGAAGTGATGATGATGTCTGGGGCATGGCCTAGCCAGCTTGATGATATAGTGTCCTTTCGCAGATCTAAAAAGGGTTTCAGATACTTAGGGGTCACACTCACTCCCCAAGTAACACAACTATACCAGACGAATTATAAAAAAAAAAATATTTGAGATATTTAGAAATGAATTGGCAAGATGGGATGTGCTACCATTATCCCTATTGGGTAGAGTAGAGGCTGTTAAAATGAATCTACTCCCCAGACTTTTGTTCCTGTTTCAGTCTCTCCCAGTAGGGATCCCAACTTCAGCCTTTAATATGCTGGACTAGCTTATACTGTATCTAAATTCATATGGCAAAATAAGAGACCAAGAGTGAGACTTAAAACGCTGACTCTTGGGAAAAACAGGGGTGGACTTGGCCTCCCTAATATAAAATATTATTTTTGGGCAGCGCAACTAACAGCAGTGGTAGCTTGGATTATGACATGGAGTCGGGATGGGTGAACATAGAGCAGAATTCACTGCCAGTAATATCTCTATCTGCTCTAGCATTTTTGAGCGAGCAATCCCAGAAGAAATTTGAAATCAAAAATGTATGGGTGAAACACACCTTAAAAATATGGTCGACAGTCCAAAAGAGAATTAGAGGGACAGCTGCTCTTTCACGGGCTATGCAGATTGCTGGAAATTGGGATTTCCCCCCCAACAACAGATATCACTTTTAAGAGATGGGCAGGCAAAAACCTAAGGGTTATTGACCAGTTGTTCTGTGACACTGGTGTACAACCATTCTCATATTTCCAAGACAAATTCCTTCTACCTGAAAGTGATATGTTCTGTTTTTTTCAGCTAAGGCATTACATCACAAGTCATAAAGACTGGAATATAATTAAAAATGTGCCAACAAACGTAGAAACTTACTTTATTATTATAATTAAACTTAAACTACCAAATAAAAATATGTTTCCCATATAAACAGAAATCTGTTACTAGATACACCAGACAATACTTTTTATATCAAAAAATAAATGGGAGCTGGAGTTAAATATTATAATAGAGGATGGAGAGTGGGAGGCAATGTGCATTGGATGTCACAGGGGTATAAATAGTAACATGTGGAGGGAGTTTGATTGGAAGATGAAGACAAGGTTCTTTAGGACGCCTACGGTGGTTTCTAAATTTGTAGATAACCCAGCTGCAATATACTGTTGGAGAGGATGTGGAGGGGTTGGCAACCACTTGCACGTATTTTGGGACTGCCCAGTGATGCTTCCTTTTTGGAAAGGGGTAAAGAGAGAGATAGATAAAGTTCTGGGAATTGATATACTGTTCACCCCAAGTCAGTTTCTTTTCGATCTAGCTCCTGAAGGCATGTACAGTAGAGACCAAAAGCACCTGTTACATGTACTACTGACAACTGCTAGGAAAATGGTGACAATAAAATGGATGAATCCACAGCCACCTACAGTGGGACAGTGGAAACAGAAGCTGAGGGAGGTGTATGGAATGGAGGCTTTAACTGCTCAATCACAATTAAGATCTGATGTCTTTGTGAGGAGGTGGCTACCTATAGCAAGATACCTCTCTAACTGAGGGGAACCCCACACTATGCGGTGATGTCTTAACTGTCCACTTATTTGTTTATTTTCCACTCATTATTATTATTCAGCTTTCTAGGCCCCAAGGGGTTTTTTTTCTTTCCTTTTTCTTTTGCACTGTCATAAATGCTCTGTGATGTTGTCAAGGAATGTTCTGTATTGTGTTTCTTTGTTTAACAAAAATAAAGTTAAAAAAAAACAATTAACTTTCTGTCAGAACCACTTTCATCAAGAAACATCACTTACATTGCAGTATTTGTAACAAGTTGTATTTGGTGAATGGCTCTGTTCTGGGACCTTCCTGTCCTTCCATGTGCAGGGAGAGCACACCTCCCTGCCCTACCATGTGCCTATGTGGAAAGGCTAAAGCAGGGAGAGCCACAGCAACCCCCCAGTAGGGTACAGAACAGAGCAGACATCAATGACAACAGAGATGACATTGATTCAGGTCAGAATATGGGGCCTGCATGGAAGGGCTAAAGCAGGGAGGGCAGCAGCAATGGAAATGGCTTGGATTAAGGGTCTTCCCTGCCCTTCCATGTGCCTATGTGTAAAGCCTTGAGGCAGGGACAGCACACCTCCCTGCCCTTTCATGTGCCTGCATAGAACAGCTAAAGCAGGGAGGGTGGCAGCAATGGAAATGGCATGAATTAAGGGACCTCCCTGCCCTTCCACATGACTACGTGGAAAGCCTTGAAGCAGGGAGAGCACACCTCCCTGCCCTTCCAAGTGCCTGCATGGAATGGCTAAGGCAGGGAGGGGCAGCAGCAACAGAAATGGCATGGATTAAGGGACCTTAGCCTCTTTGACAAGGGCCAAATGCAATGATTAGATGACTGGGTCAACACATCTCCAAAATTGTAGGTCATGGGGGTGTTCCCACTATGCAGTGATTATCATCTATCGGAAAGTGGTCTGAGGAAGGACAATTAGTGAACCACAAAAGAGCACCTGCACAACTGCTGAAAAGTTAATGCTGGCTATGATAGAAGGTGTTAGAATGTACAGAACATCACAGCTTGCTTGCATGGGCTGAAGAACTGCAGACTGGTCAGAGTGCTCATGCTGACTCCTGTCCATCAAGGAAAGTGCCTACAATAGGCATATGAGCATCAGAACTGGACCATGGAGTAATAGAAGAAGGTGTCCTGGACTGGGTTGTGAGCTGGCATCAATGATACAGAAATGACATTGATTAAAGTCAGACAGCATGAAAGGGGATGAGCTGGGGTGGAGGTGGGTTCCAAAATGGCTTGCAGAGGAAGCAGCAAAGGTAGACAGGTTAAAACAGCTTAAATAAGGTGCTCTATGAGAGATTTACCAATAGAATGCATAGAAGGGAATCAGCTGAGCTGACAGCTGATGTAGCTGGGATTGAGAGCTGAGCTTGACTTCGTGGCCTGCCAGAACTATGCTACACTCGATTTTTCTTTGTTCAGCAGCAACACAACTTGCTCATCAACAACTCTTATACCAAAGAAACATTAAATACAGCCCCAATTCCATAAAAGTTGGGATGCAATGTAAAGCAAATAAAAACAGAATGCAATGATTTGCAAATCCTTTCTTTAAACCTATTTAATTGAATACAATACAAAGACAAAATATTTTATGCTCAAACTGATCAACTTTATTGTTTTCTTCTAAATATAAATTCATGCTGAATTTGATGCCTGCAACACATTCCAAAAAGTTGGGACAGGGGTATGTTTAACACTGTGTTACATCACCTTTATTTTTAACAACACTCAAAATGATTGCACATTTACAATTTGTCATCATTGTAAATTTTTCATCAGTTTCGATAGTCAAATATCAGATGCAAGCTGAAATGTGATGTTATTAGATTGCTTTTATATGTCTAATTACTGCTTCCATGGTATTTTTTGTCAGCACAGAAGCTTTTAATCGGTCATCCTTATATTATTGCCAATACAGCCCTTTCACTTTCACACTCTGCATTGTTTACATGATATACATGTTCCAACTACTCAGCACTATAACTCTGAGCAACAACAACATTAACAGTGTATATTTACATTGATGACAAATTGTAAATATGCAGTCATTTCAAGCAGTATTAGTCTTGAAAAAATCTGTGAGACCATGTAAACCTGTAATTTGAACATCCGGTATTTGAACATATTTGAACATAATAATATTTGAACTTCCGCTATTTGAACATCGAAACTGATTCTATAGCCCAATATTGGGTTTTGTACCATTATCATCAGTCTGGGCCTGGCCACTGGCAGTCCCCAACCGTGCAGTGTGGGATATGTGAAAGTGGCAAATGGCTAGCTTGCTAGTCACAACTTATCATGCTAAAGTCTGTTCATATTTTATTAGCTAGTTTTACCAAAGATATAAAGAGTTCAATCTATAATATAGAGAAGATTTTAAAAAATATAAATGGATAATTAATTTCCATAAGAAGGAATTTCATTTAACTGTCAAACAGGAATCACCAAGTAGTTGTTACAAAACCTTCTCCCAGACACAAATACTCAATATAATTTGTTTACTTATGTTGCTTTGAAGAAGATGACAAATAAAAACCTTATTTATAACTTCTTGTGTGTTTGTGTGTGCATGTCCATGTGTGGGCTTGTGTGATAACTGTGTATCTGGCAGATGGTTGGTTATTGGGTTAGCTCCCTTTTGCCAATTATAGATGTTAGTAACTCATTAATAGATGCTGATGTGTTTTACACTTTACAGTAAGGTATTGCCAGTTATAAATGGTAGTAACTCATTCATAAATACTGATGTGGTTTACACTTTAAAGTAAGGCTCCCTTTTGCCAGTTATAAATGATAGTAGCTAATAAATAAATGGTCCAAAAATGAGATGTGAACTGTCAATAAACATCAAGATGGATTGGAGGGGAAATCAGGTCAGTGATCTACAGATACCAAGGATGGTTTAAGCAAGCCACAGATATCAGAAAGTGGCACCAAAAATGGGTAAGCAATACATAGTAAAAGAAGAATATGAACTGTGCCACACCTGGAATCCTGTCTTAAAGAAGATACCAACTAACATGAAGCATCACAACATACGTCTTTCATATTCACTATGTATAATAATTTGATAGCATATGTCATATCAACACCTGTGATAATAATGAGGATGGCTGCTGAAAGCATGCTGAAAATGCCAAGGGAAACAATACCGGCAATGCTTTAATGTATGAATATGATAATTTGATAATTATTTTGATATGCCACAATTTTGATGTGCCAAATGTAACTTTTTGGCTATTAAGATATGCTGACAGTGGTTATAAATGTGATATCTATGTCACGAGTGGCGAGCTGAGGTGAAGTGAGGACCCAAGAGCAGACTCAGAAAACAGGCAGTGTAAAGAGAAAACTTCTTTAATGAAGTAGATGGCAGAAAGGCAAAGGTACAGTAGGGCTCAGACAAAAACTGGTCGTCAAAAAACAGGCCAGGAGGTAAAAAACACAGAGGAGCAGGTAGACACGATCAGGGACAAAAAACAGGACAGAAAAATCTTCACAAAAACTGATGAACACAGGGACAAGGGAAATCCAGGCTGAGGTAGCAAGAGACACAATTCAAAAGAACAGGTAGGCAAAAACAGGGACAAAAACTGGACAGAAAAACGACAAAAAAACAAGGAAAAATTCAGGCAGGGGGAATCAAGAAGACACAAGATCAATGAGATGAAGCGAGGTGAGCAAAGTCTACAAGAGACAGTCTGGCAAATGGAGTAGCTCCAAACAGTTCTTAAAAAGCCCTGGCTGATGGGAGAGGAGTGGTAGCAGGTGTGGGAGTGCTGCTGCAGGAAAATGGTCTTGTCATGATCCGCTCCAGACTTCCACTCCAGAGATTTACTATCTCCCAGTTCAGCGCAATCCGTATCCAGGATGGGACTTCCATCTTGTCGGCATTCACTTCCTGGTCTGCTCTGCTATGTATAAATACGCCGTTCTCAGAAGGGGACCTTGTCAGAACATCTTGTCTGTTTCTCATGTTGTCTCTGTGCCAACTTTTGCTTCCTGGATTTTTGCTCTCTGTTTTGCCTAGTCTTAGCCACAGTTTTTTGCACTCACGTTTTGTCAGTTTTTCATGTTTTTTGCACTACGTTTTTTTGTCTCCAGTTTTTGTCAGAATTATTTCTCATGTTTTTTTTCATATTAGCACTTTGTCTTCCTCGTTGTTGTCTGGATTGTGTTTGCTATATTAGTTCATTGACTCTTTTTGGACTTTAATTAAATCAATTTTTATCCATTGGATTTTCTGGTTTGTGTTCTGCTATTGGATCCTAACTCACCACATCTTGTCACCCTTAACAGTACATTCTGGCCAACATGGATCTAGCAGAACTTAACCATCTGAGAGTGGCTATGCAGCAGCAAGGAGGCCTCTTCGGGACCCAACAACTCAACTTCCTCGCCACACAACTCCAGCACTTCCATGCCATGCCTACCCCTGCCCAGCCATCTCTTTCTTCACCTCCCGCTACTGCCGCTGTCCACGAACCAAGACTCCCTTCGCCTCAGCCCTACAGTGGAGAAACAGGTACCTGCAGATCTTTTTTTGTCACAGTGTTCACTGATCTTGGAACTTCAACCTCTGGCTTTCCCCACAGAATGCTCCCAGGTAGCCTAAAGCATCACGCTCCTCACCGGCAAGGCCAGGGAATGGGCAACGGCGTTCTGGGATGCTGATGTGCCCTGTTGTTCCAGCTTCAAGGAATTCTCTGAGGAAATGAGGTGAACATTCGACCGCTCTCTGTCTGGCCAGGAGGCAGCAAGAGAGCTCATGGAGTTGCGGCAGTGGTCCTGATCTACCTCGGATTATGCCATCGAGTTCCGGACATTGGCAGCATCATGCGGTTGGAACGAGAGTGCCCTGGTCGACGTGTTCCTACATGGCTTATCCGATGCCATCAAGGATGAACTCATCTCGCAGGAACTGCCGTCTGACCTCTCCAGCCTGATGGACCTTGCCAATTGTATTGATGCGCAGATCCAACAATGGAGGAGAGAGAGGAGCCGCCACAACTTCAACCCCTCTCCACCACCTGCCTCGTCTATCAAACCCATGCAGATAGATCGGTTACGGGTGTCAGTGGAGGAACGACTGTGCCGATGGAGCACGGGAGCTTGTTTCTACTGCAGTCAGCAGGGACACATCTGCCGAGCCTGCCTGCTAAAAAGATGAGCCCACCAGTGAATCGAGGGGCCCTGGTGGGTAATGCTCGGAACCAGTCCCCTGCCAACTGACCGTTGCTCCCCGTTATCACTCTCAACAATCGGCACCACCAGCTTCAGGCACTCGTCGACTCGGGGGCGGACAGGAACCTGATCTGCTCCGCCACTGCCAAGGATCTCGGAATCCTGTTACTTGCCCTCGAGGTCCCTCTCACTGTCCTGACACTCAATGGAACTAGCTTGACCACCATCACTCACCTCACCACCCCGCTCACCCTAAGGATTTCAGACAATCACTCCGAAACTATACAACTTCATGTCATGAACAACCCTCACATTCCTGTTATTCTTGGATTACCCTGGTTGATGAAGCACAACCCCCACTTAAACTGGACTGACAACACCATCTTAGGCTGGAGTCCTTCCTGCCTGGCCTCCTGCCTGAACTCCACTCTGCCTTCTGTCAAACCACCTCAGCCCTCAGCCAGCGAGTTTCCCGACCTTTTTCATGTGCCTCCGGAATATCTGGACCTCAAGCCTGTCTTCAGTAAGACCCGAGCAGTGTCCCTTCCCCCTCATAGGCCCTATGACTGCAGTATTGACCTCCTGCCAGGGATGGCGCCACCCAAGGGACATCTCTACTCTCTTTCCCCTGCCGAGAGACAAGCCATGGAGAAATACATCACTGAGTCTCTGGCAGCTGGGATCATCCACCCTTCCTCCTCCCCAGCAGGCGTGGGATTCTCCTTCATGGAGAAGAAAGACAAGTCACTCCACCCCTGCATTGACTATCGAGGTCTCAACGCCATCACAGTCAAGAACCGCTACCCACTACCACTCATGACTACAGCCTTTGAACTACTCCAGGGAGCCAAGGTGTTCATTAAACTGGATTTACACAATGCCTATCACCTAGTTAGGCTCAGGGAAGGGGACGAGTGGAAGACGGCTTTCAACACCACCACAGGCCACTATGAGTATGTTGTAGTCCCTTTCAGCCTGACTAACGTGCCCACGGTATTCCAGGCGTTGGTTAATGATGTCTTGAGGGACTTTCTTAACACCTTTGTCTTTGTTTACCTGGATTATATCTTGATTTTCTCTTGCTCCCTGGAGGAACATCGGGGTCACGTCTGGCAGGTTCTTCAGTGCCTGCTGGAGAATAAGCTGTTCATTAAGGCAGAGAAGAGCGAGTTCCACCAAGGCTCTGTCTCATTCCTGGGGTTCATCATTTCACCAGCCAAGATCCAGATGGACCCCCTCAAACTGGAGGCAGTTGCTGACTGGCCCACCCCATCTTCGAGATGAGAGCTCCAGGGCTTCCTGGGGTTCACCAACTTTTACTGGCGTTTCATCCGCAACTTCAGCATGGTGGCCAGACCTCTCTCAGCCCTGACCTCGACCAAGACCAAGTTCAAGTGGGGGGAGGAAGCAGAGAAAGCCTTTTCCAGTCTCAAGCACAGGTTTACCACAGCACCCATTCTCACCATACCCGATTCTACCAAGCAGTTTATCATCGAGGTCGATGCCTCCAAGTCAAGGGTTGGAGACATCCTATCCCAGAGGGCCAACAACAACAAGGTCCACCCATGCTCCTTCTTCTCCTGCCAGCTATCCCCAGCTAAATGAAACTACAACATTGGCAACCGAGAACTACTGGCCGTGAAACTAGCCTTGGAGGAGTGGAGGCACTGGCTCGAGGGGTCTGACCTCCTGTTCCGAGTCTGGACCAACCATAAAAACCTGGAGTACCTCAAGTCTGCCAAACGTCTCAACTCTTGTCAAGCCCGTTGGTCTCTCTTCTTCTCCTGATTCAACTTCACACTCTCCTACCGCTCAGGCTCCAAGAATGGCAAACCTGACACCCTGTCCAGGATGTTCAATTCCCACCAAGAGGAGTCCAAGCCACCCGAGACTATCCTTCCTCCACGCTGCCTGATGGGAGCCGCTATTCTAGAAGTTGAGATGCTCATGCAGAAGGTCCTGGAGCAGGACCCCGGTGAAGGTAACTCCAACAATATTCCTCATAACCATCTGTTTGTTCCCTGCCATGTGCGAACTCAGGTGCTGCAGTGGGGTCATGGTTCCAAGCTGGCCTGTCATCCTGGAGCAGCCCAAACCCTAGCTCTCATCCAGCAGCACTTTTGGTGGCCATCCATCAAGGAGGATGTCCAGGAGTTCATGGCAGCCTGCAACACATGCTCCCAGAACAAGACAGCCAATTGACCCCCTGCTGGCTTACTAAGACCCCTTCCTACTCTGCATCGACCTTGGTCTCACATCTCCCTGGACTTCATCACAGGACTCCCCAACTCAGGTGGCAATACATGCATCCTCACTGTCACTGACCATTTTTCTAAGACTGTCCATTTCATTCCTCTGCCCAAGCTCCCCTCAGCCAAAGAGACTGCAGAACTACTTATCCACCACGTTTTCCACCTACATGGTCTGCCTACCGAAATAGTTTCTGACTGGGGTCCTCAGTTCACTGCACAGTTATGGAGAGCCTTCTGCAAACTCATCGGGGCCACCTGTAGTCTCTCCTCAGGCTTCCACCCACAGACCAACGACCAGGCACACTCAAAAAAATAACTTGCTCAGTGAACGTAAAAAAATTATGGAAAGTATTTCCACCCAAGTAAAATGCGTTAACTTAGCCAGAAACAATTTTGTTGAGTGACCTAAATGTCAACTGTTACATGTTAGACTTAGGTTCATGTAACAGACACCCAAGTTGGTTTTTTTGAGTGCAGAACGGGCTAACCAGGCTTTGGAGGTTGCACTCAGGTGTATGGCGTCCAGGGATGCCAGTTCTTGGAGCAAGTACCTAACTTGGATTGAATATGCACATAACACTCTTCCTTCCTCTGCCACAGGTTTCTCTCCATTCCAGTGCTCACTAGGATACCAACCACCACTGTTCCCCAGCCAGGAGGAGGAGGTCACCATACCATCAGCCCAGGCCTTTATACACCGCTGCAGGAGAACGTGGGCATTGGCCCAGAGAAGACTCATTCGCACTGCACTCACATCCAAGAAGCAGGCCAACAAACGTCGCTCCAAGGCACCCACCTATCGAGTGGGTCAATGAGTTATGCTTTCCACCCGCCACCTGCCACTTGGGGCCATCTCTCGCAAGCTGGCACCCAGGTTCCTTGGACCCTTCCTCATCAAGAAGGTAATCAACTCATGTTCCATTAGACTGGCATTACCACTCACCATGCGATGTGTTCACCCCACCTTTCATGTATCACAGCTTAAACCTCTGGTTTCCAGTCCTTTGCCGACATTTCACTTCCATCTTGCCGACATTCACTTCCTGGTCTGCTCTGCTGTGTATAAATAGGCTGTTCTCAGAAGGGGACCTTTACAGAACATCTTATCTGTTTCTCCTGTCATCTCTGCCAATTTTTGCTTCCTGTATTTTTGCTCTCTGTTTTGCCTAGTCTTAGCCACAGTTTTTTGCACTACGTGTTTTGTCTCCAGCTTTTGTCAGAACTATTTTTCATGTTTTTTCATATTAGCACTTTGTCTTCGTCATTGTTGTCTGGATTATTTTTGCTATTTTTGTTCATTGACTCTTTTTGGACTTTAATTAAATCATTTTTTATTCATTGGATTTTCTGGTTTGTGTTCTGCTATTGGATCCTATCTCACCACATCTCACCACCCTTAACAGGCCTTCAGCAAGGCAGGACTGAATTCCTGTCCTGGAGCCGGCATGGAAGTCCCACAGTCTAAGGCATGGATGGACTGGACCGGACTGTGACAATCAATCAATCAATCAATCAATCAATCAATCAATCAATCAATCAATCAATCAATCAATCAATCAGTCATGTTCACAACCTAATTAATATACTAATTATAAACCATCCATAAACTTTCCTCCGCAAACTGAGGAGAGCAAGAGCCCCAGCCCCCATCATGCACACTGTCTACAGAGGCACCATTGAGAACATCCTGACCAGCTGCATCACTGTGTGGTACGGCGCCTGCACCGTGTCCTGCTGCAAGTCTCTGCAGCGCATCGTGAGAGCAGCTGAGAGGATCATTGGTGTCTCTCTCCCTTCTCTAATGGATATTTATAACTCCCGCCTCACCCGCAAAGCCATCAGGATTGCAGGTGACCCCACCCACCCATCTCACAGCCTCTTCAGCCTGCTGCTGTCGGGGAGGAGACTGCGGAGTCTCCCGGCCAAAACCAGCAGGCTCAAGAACAGTTTCTTTCATCAGGCAGTCAGGAGGCTCAACTCCCTCCCTGTTCTGCCCCTCCTCCCCCCTCTGCCCCCAGCCACAGATTCTGCTCGCACACCCCCCTTCAGCATCTGACATGTCATCCTCACAGTTCCCCCCCAACACACACACACACACACACACACACACACACACACACACACACACACACACACACACACACACATACATCTCATCGTTCATTAACACACTGAACTCAGGGACCGCACATCTCACTTTACCTCACTCATTTGCACTATTCTGCACTACATCATCTTAACAGCTGGGTCATTCCATGCCAAATCAACAAGAGGTTATGCTCGACCATCTCAGATTTCAATGAAATTTGGAGGGCTCAGAGATACTATTAAAAGAAGTTAATCCCCAAAACTTGAGCTTCCTATCACCAATAGTTTCAGAGATACAGGCATTTGAATTTTTCGATTTTTTTGTTTTTTGCTCAAAACGTACATATTTCAAAGTGCAATATAATCTTTATTATGCAAGATAGAAGCCTAAAATTTTGCACAGAGAGACTCAATGTCTTGTACTACAAGCTTCAACTTAGAATTTCAATGGTCATTGTATATTAGATGGTGATTTTAACAAGGAAATTGACTAGGGAATTTAATTGTAGTTACTTTCAATTTGAGATCAGTATAAATGAGTTTGTTCTTAGACATCTAGAAATGGCTGAACTTCCTCCCTGTTCTATAGGAATTGGACTAAAGAAAGATTCTGACTGCCATAAACTAACATACAACAGAAATTGTAAGTTAAGTGATTTATATGAAAAATGACTGACTTCTTTAGTTATATATATATATATATATATATATATATATATATATATATATATATATATACACACTGAAAAATGTAAAATGTTCATATATTATTTAGCTTATTTCAAAATTTTAATATTTTTAAAACCATATTTCTGTGACATGAACACAAGTAAAATGTTTCCTTATCTATACAATTCCTTATTATTCCTTAGTAAAATGTTTCCTTATCTATATATTTATCAGTCCTTAATCATCAATAAAATGGAAATAATATCAAAAATTTGAATTTGGAAAAAATGGATTTTTTAAACACCTGTAGCTCAGAAATACTTGAGAGACACAGAACAAAAAATTTGGAAATATAAGATATGGGTCTTGGGGATTACTGAAAAAAAATCACAAGTTCCTAACTGCTATCCCACATTGGATTTCTTGCTACTGAAAATGGCATGTTTTAGAAATCGGCGAATTTCAAAACCCTATTAAAGACAAACTAGGAATAGTGGAGACTTGGTAAAACTGAAATTGGTAGATATTTCTGTGTAGATTTGAATAACATTCTTAGTTTAAGCATTACTGCCACAGGCAAGCTTCCAGAATGAGTTAAAAATGCAAAAAATGCAAATTTGTCTTTTTAATTTCCTTGTTAAAATCACCATCTAATATACAATGCCCATTGAAATTCTAAGTTGAAGCTTGTAGTACAAGACATTGAGTCTCTCTGTGCAAAATTTTAGGTTTCTATCTTGCATAATAAAGATTATATTACACTTTGAAATATGTATGTTTTGAGCAAAATGCAAAAAAATCGAAAAATTCAAATGCCTGTATCTCTGAAACCGTTGGAGATAGGAAGCTCAAATTTCGGGGATTAACTTCTTTTAATAGTATCTCTGAGCCCTCCAAATTTCAATGAAATCTGAGATGGTCGAGCATAAATTTGTCAGATATTTGTTGATTTGGCATGGAATGACCCAGCTGCTAGTTTGTTTATACTGCTTATTTCATGTTTCATGTTTACCTGCTATACCTCAGGTGCCCTTGACTGTTTGGTTATTTGAACCAATTTATGTGTGCGTGTGTGTGTGTGTGTGTGTATATATATATATATACAGTGGTGATTGAAAGTTTGTGAACCCCTTAGAATTTTCCATGTTTCTGCATAAATATAACCTAAAACATCATCAGATTTTCACACAAGTCCTAAAAGTAGATAAAGAGACCCCAGTTAAACAAATGAGACAAAATTATTACACTTGGTCATTTATTTATTGAGGAAAATGATACAATATTACATATCTGTGAGTGTCAAAAGTATGTGAACCTCTAGGATTAGCAGTTAATTTGAAGGTGAAAATTAGAGTCAGGTGTTTTCAATCAATGGGATGACAATCAGGTGTGAGTGGGCACCCTGTTTTATTTAAAGAACAGGGATCTATCAAAGTCTGATCTTCACAACACATGTTTGTGGAAGTGTATCATGGCATGAACAAAAGAGATTTCTGAGGACCTCAGAAAAAGCGTTATTGATGCTCATCAGGCTGGAAAAGGTTACAGAACTATCTCTAAAGAGTTTGGACTCCACCAATCCACAGTCAGACAGATTGTGTACAAATGGAGGAAATTCAAGACCATTGTTACCCTCCCCAGGAGTGGTTGACCAACAAAGATCACTCCAAGAGCAAGGCGTGTAATCGTCGGCGAGGTCACAAAGGACCCCAGGGTAACTTCTAAGCAACTGAAAGCCTCTCTCACATTGGCTAATGTTAATGTTCATGAGTCCACCATCAGGAGAGCACCGAACAACAATGGTGTGCATGGCAGGGATGCAAGGAGAAAGCCACTGCTCTCCAAAAGAACATTGTTGCTCATCTGCAGTTTACTAAAGATCACGTGGACAAACCAGAAGGCTATTGGAAAAATGTTTTGTGGACAGATGAGACCAAAATAGAACTTTTTGGTTTAAATGAGAAGCGTTATGTTTGGAGACAGGAAAACACTGCATTACAGCATAAGAACCTTATCCCATCTTTGAAACATGGTGGTGGTAGCATCATGGTTTGGGTCTGTTTTGCTGCATCTGGGCCAGGATGGCTTGCCATCATTGATGGAACAATGAATTCTGAATTATACCAGCCAATTCTAAAGGAATATCTCAAGACATCTGTCCATGAACTGAATCTCAAGAGAAGGTGGGTCATGCAGCAAGATAATGACCCTAAGCACACAAGTCGTTCTACCAAAGAATGGTTAAAGAAGAATAAAGTTGATGTTTTGGAATGGCCAAGTCAAAGTCCTGACCTTAATCCAATTGAAATGTTGTGCAAGGACCTGAAGTGAGCAGTTCATGTGAGGAAACCCACCAACATCCCAGAGTTGAAGCTGTTCTGTACGGAGGAATGGGCTAAAATTCCTCCGAGCTGGTGTGCAGGACTGATCAACAGCTACCGGAAATGTTTAGTTGCAGTTATTGCTGCACAAGGGGGTCACACCAGATACTGACAGCAAAGGTTCACATACTTTTGCCACTCACAGATAAGTAATATTGGATCATTTTCCTCAATAAATAAATGACGAAGTATAATATTTTTTGTCTCATTTGTTTAACTGGGTTCTCTTTATCTACTTTTAGGACTTGTGTGAAAATCTGATGATGTTTTAGATCATATTTACGCAGAAATGTAGAAAATTCTAAAGGGTTCACAAACTTTCAAGCACCACTGTATATAATATGAGTGTTTAGTCTACGTCTAGTTCATATCTAGAGTGTTTATACTGTTTATATTGTCTGAGTGTTTAGTCTGAGTGTAGTTCTTATCTAGTGTTTACACTGTTTTATATTGTCTGAGTGTTTAGTCTATGTCTTGTTCTTATCTAGTGTTTATACTGTTTATATTGTTTAAGTGTTTAGTCTATGTCTAGTTCCTATCTAGAGTGTTTATACTGTTTATATTGTTTTGGTTTTTTTTCAGTTATTCTATTTTTATTTATTGCATTGCCTGTTTGCACCATGGGTCAGAGAGGACTGATATTTCATCTGTGCTGTACGTCGAGCATGTATAGCATATTTGACAATAAAGTTGACTTGACTTTTATAAGGATAGTCTTATTGTAAAGTGGTACCTTACAAAATAGATGACATATTTTGAAATAGGTGACACGGTGGTGTAGTGGTTAGCGCTGTCGCCTCACAGCAAGAAGGTCCGGGTTCGAGCCCCGTGGCCGGCGAGGGCCTTTCTGTGCGGAGTTTGCATGTTCTCCCTGTGTCCACGTAGGTTTCCTCCGGGTGCTCCGGTTTCCCCCACAGTCCAAAGACATGCAGGTTAGGTTAACTGGTGACTCTAAATTGACCGTAGGTGTGAGTGTGAATGGTTGTCTGTGTCTATGTGTCAGCCCTGTGATGACCTGGCGACTTGTCCAGGGTGTACCCCGCCTTTCGCCCGTAGTCAGCTGGGATAGGCTCCAGCTTGCCTGCGACCCTGTAGAAGGATTAAGCGGCTAGAGATAATGAGATGAGATGAGATATTTTGAAATAGTTTGTAGTTTAACAGATGATGGATTGCATCCAGATAGGTGTTTTTTTTTAGTCACATATTCTTAGATTTGCAATACACTGACAATTGGGAGACATACATCATTTAAAAGGTACACCCATATTATATTAGTGTCAACTAATAAGAAATGAGGAATGTAAGTTTGGACCTGTTGACAGCTCCTGGGGGTTTGAGGAGTCTCTCTCTCTCTCTCTCTCTCTCTCTCTCTCACACACACACACACACGTTTTTATCAAGTGAGACTTAGCAATAATTTATCAATTTATTTTAGACAGATCTGATATATAATATACATGCATAATCTGACAAATCACACAACATAGCATGCGTTCATCTCTTACTGTCTTCACTTAGCATTTTTAGAGGCAGCAATATTGTCAAAGTGGGGATTAACTCCAGGTCACAGCAGAAGAGAAAGCGAAAGCCAGAAGGCTCAGGGCAAGCTTACCGAATAAGGCCTGCACAGTTTCAGGGCTGCAGAGAAATAAAAAGGTCATGGAAAAAGTAGCTTTAGGTGGATATGGAAGCTTGGGAGCATTTCTTTTTCAAACAACCATAAAAAGTCTGCAAAAATAAAAGTGATTTACTAAGAAAGACCAATATGGTCATTTGGTTGCCAGTTCAAGAGCTAATTTCTACTCCTGCCTCAATGAATCTGCCAACATGTACAGGGATTAAGGGTCAGCACAGCAGTGGCATAGGTGTTTACCTATACGGTGAATACATACACTAGGGATTAGTGTCAAATGTAACCAAGTGGAAAGTACAATGACAAACTAAGATGAAAATCCTCACATTTTATTTTTCACAGTTTGTTTTTATTGCATTTTTTTTTTATTCCTGGGCTCCTATTTGTAACAGGGAGTGATGTTGCATTCCATTAATGCACCTTACAGTAGATTATTAGATTCTAATAGAATAGATAATTTGGGATCTTTTTTAATGGGCCCCAACTTGTTACAAATATGAATGGGTGGGCCTTAAAGTAGAACAGGTTAAAGCAGATATGCAGAACCTTTATTTTAAAATAAATTTCTGAATGGATAGTATCTCCGTCCTTGACTCTTGTATGCTGCATAAATGGGAATAAAAAATATTTTTGAGAGTTAAAATCGACCGCAAAGTTGGCATTTGAGCTGCCCCACCGAGCCAGCCAGCCCTGAGTGTGACATTACTGCAGTAACCGGTTTTAAGGCCGAGGCCTTTTACAACTATAGACCAAAGTCATATAAATAAAAAATTATGGTGAAAATAAGAAATACCGTTACCGACTTGCTCAACTAAGACTGATTTGACTTCATTGATTGTGGGTTGACTCATTAAAACAGGATAGGTATTATAACTTATGCAACATACATGTACATGCATGCATTTTCACTGATAAAATGTAAAAGGCTAATTAAATAATCAGATGAACTGAGACAATCACATTCTGAAGCAAAAGAAATAATCTTATACCAGTAACTTAAACACACAATACAAGTTACATGTATTAATCTAAATGCAGGTAAACAAGATGCTGTTTTTGTTGTTTTTTATCCAAGAGTCGGAGCTTACCCGTCTGTGTTCTCGCTTCTTGAAGGCTGATCTTGTGGCCGATTGTTTTGAAACAATCTGACTTCCAGTTGTTCGTTCAGTTCTCCATTCATTCACTTCTTCCATGTAAGGGCAAGATGGCAGCAATATCCAATTTAGAAATAAGACGGCTGGTCCATTAATTCTTTCCATGCTGTGTATTCCACCATTACTGCTGGGCTCAGGCAATTCCTTAAACCCAGGACGGAATGGGATGTCACCGGTTTTAGCAACACCAAGCGATTTAGGTCACTGCCTGAGCGATATGTCCCATCCTGTTCTGTCCCGGGTTTTAGCAACAACCCTTGGCTCACACTCTAGGAGGACTGGTGCAACTGAACTCATCTCTCATTATCTCTAGCCGCTTTATCCTTCTACAGGGTCGCAGGCAAGCTGGAGCCTATCCCAGCTGACTACGGGCGAAAGGCGGGGTACACCCTGGACAAGTCGCCAGGTCATCACAGGGCTGACACATAGACACAGACAACCATTCACACTCACATTCACACCTACGGTCAATTTAGAGTCACCAGTTAACCTAACCTGCATGTCTTTGGACTGTGGGGGAAACCGGAGGAAACCCACACGGACACGGGGAGAACATGCAAACTCCACACAGAAAGGCCCTCGCCGGCCCCGGGGCTCGAACCCAGGACCTTCTTGCTGTGAGGCGACAGCGCTAACCACTACACCACTGTGCCGCCCGCAACTGAACTCACTTTAAAAAAAAAATAAAATAAATAATTTCCTTTTCTTGTTTTATTTTTCTTTAATTGTTGGGACTGCACTCTCTTTCAATGTGGGCTTATAGCCAATGCTCCTCATCAGATCAGAGGTTTCATACGAGTCTTCAGTAAAATGTGCAGAGGAGAGACCACTCCATAGCCGCCCAATGTGTCCGTGAATTTCTCACAAAACACATCCAAATCTTTGCAGTTTGAACATTCTTGGGCCAAAAATGCAACATAAATCCACCTTCTGTCATGTTGCTGCACCGGCCAAAAACACACCTACATGGCATGGCGATAAATTAGCTCAAAATGGAGGATCGGAGTTGCAGTCAGCTCTGTGTTTTAGTATAGTGGAAATGGCGATGAGACCGATAGACTCCCTGCTGTGACGTTATGGCCGTCAAAGTCATTCACTCAGACCACTACCTATATAAATCACTTTAATTGTAAAAATTACTATATTAGATTTATTGTTGGCGCTTAAAACTATTCCTGTGACATTCTTGAGGTCTCAAGGCATTTATAAACGAAAGTGAGGACATGGCTCTGCGTATATGCTTTAAGAACTCCTGCTCTTGACAATACCCCACATATTATCTATGGGTTTCAGGTCAGGTGAGCTGTCTGGCCAATCAAGCACAGTAATATTATAATCAGCAAACCATTTGGTCATAATTTTGGCACTGTAGGCATGTGCTAAGTCCTGCTGGAAAAGGAAATCAGCATCTCCAGAAAGCTTGTCGGCAGATGGAAGCATGAAGTGCTCTAAAATCTCCTGATAGATGGCTGTTGACTTTGGACTTGATAAAACACAGTGGACCAATACCAGCAGATGGCATGACAGCCCAAATCATCACAGACTGCGGAAACTTCACACGGGACTTCAAACACCATGGATTCTGTGCCTCTCCACTCTTCTTCCAGACTCTAGGACCTTGATTTCCAAATGAAATGTAAACATTTATTTTCATCTGAAAAGAGGACTTTGGACCACTGAGCAACAGTCCAGGGGTGGGGTTCCCAAAAGCATCGTAGCACAAAGATCATCATTAAATGGTAGAGTGAGCATCACAATAAACACTTTCTCTCCTAGTTAAGATGCTCTTAGTGTTAAAAGGCATTTGGGAAACTCACCCCAGTTCTTCCTGTCCTTAGCAAAGGTAAGGCGTTTCTGACATTGCCTCTGGCTCAGGAGTGGCCTGATATAAGGAATCTGACAGTTGTAGCCCCTTTCCTGAAAATGTCTGGGTGTGGTGGCTCTTGATGTACTGACACCAGCCTCAGTCCACTCCTCATGAAGCTCTCCCAAGTTCTTGAATCCACTTTTTTTGACAATCCTCTCAAGTCTACGGCCATCCCTGTTGCTTGTGCACCTTTTCCAGCCAGCCTTTTCAGCAATGACCTTCTGTGGCTTACCCTCCTTTTGGAGAGTGTCAATGATCATTTTCTGGACAACTGTCAAATCAGCACTCTTCCCCATGATTGTGGTTGCATGTACTGAACTAGACCAAGAGATACACAGTATTTATACTCTTCTACTCAAACTCAAAATGAAATACTCTAACATTTTGTGATTTTTTTTTTATTGTACTGTAGTCCATAATTATCAAAATTAAAATAGAAAAATGCTTGAAACATTTTAGATGTTTCAAGAACATTTACATGTAATGAGTCTAGAATATATGAAAGTTTTACTTTCTTAAATAACTGATGGAAAATATTGAACTTTGTCACAATATTCTAATTGCTTGAGATGCACTTGTTGGCATCCCAACTTTACCCTACAGACACAGCACTGCTTTCATTCTCAGTAACCATCTCGAGAGTCTATATGCACACCTCTAATGTTGCAATCATCTGTCAGAGAGCTAACTAATATACACTTATCATACATTAAGCTACTACTAACAATGTATGAATAATGTCTGAACATCCTGCACTCACCATACTGAACAAGCTAGATGTTTGCAATCATGAATGATTAACATAACTTAGTTAAAAATTTGTTGGTATTTTAGGCAGATCCTTCATGGATACCTCTGGATGGGAAAAAAAGCATTCTTCAAGAAAATGAATGTGTCAGAAGGAAAAGTGAAAAATATAACAAAATAAAATAATTGATGAAAAACAGGAAAAATGGTGTCATTTAAATGCCGACACTGAAAAGAAATTCGGTGCAAATGATGAAAAAGCAGGAACTGTGTCCCCAAATATATCTACTGTAAATACTCCAAATACCCCAACCATATGCATTTGAATTGCATAAGGCCCTGCCTGATGCAGTCTCATCTGTGAATTGCAGGCATCACATACAACCCTGATTCCAAAAAAGTTGGGACAAAGAACAAATTGTAAATAAAAATAGAATGCAATAATTTACAAATCTCAAAAACTGATATTGTATTCACAATAGAACATAGACAACATATCAAATGTCGAAAGTGAGACATTTTGAAATTTCATGCCAAATATTGGCTCATTTGAAATTTCATGACAGCAACACATCTCAAAAAAGTTGGGACAGGGCAATAAGAGGCTGGAAAAGTTAAAGGTACAAAAAAAGGAACAGCTGGAGGACAAAACTGCAACTCATTAGGTCAATTGGCAATAGGTCATTAACATGACTGGGTATAAAAAGAGCATCTTGGAGTGGCAGCAGTTCTCAGAAGTAAAGATGGGAAGAGGATCACCAATCCCCCTAATTCTGCACTGACAAATAGTGGAGCAATATCAGAAAGGAGTTTGACAGTGTAAAATTGCAAAGAGTTTGAACATATCATCTACAGTGCATAATATCATCAAAAGATTCAGAGAATCTGGAAGAATCTCTGTGCGTAAGGGTCAAGGCCGGAAAACCATACTGGGTGCCCGTGATCTTTGGGCCCTTAGACGGCATTGCATCACATACAGGCATGCTTCTGTATTGGAAATCACAAAATGGGCTCAGGAATATTTCCAGAGAACATTATCTGTGAACACAATTCACCGTGCCATCCGCTGTTGCCAGCTAAAACTCTATAGTTCAAAGAAGAAGCCGTATCTAAACATGATCCAGAAGCGCAGATGTCTTCTCTGGGCCAAGGCTCATTTAAAATGGACTGTGGCAAAGTGGAAAACTGTTTTGTGGTCAGACGAATTAAAATTTGAAGTTCTTTATGGAAATCAGGGATGCTGTGTCATTCGGACTAAAGAGGAGAAGGACGACCCAAGTTGTTATCAGTGCTCAGTTCAGAAGCCTGCATCTCTGATGGTATGGGGTTGCATTAGTGCATGTGGCATGGGCAGCTTACACATCTGGAAAGACACCATCAATGCTGAAAGGTATATCCAGGTTCTAGAGCAACATATGCTCCCATCCAGACGACGTCTCTTTCAGGGAAGACCTTGCATTTTCCAACATGCCAATGCCAAACCACATAACGCATCAATTACAGCATCATGGCTGCGTAGAAGAAGGATCCGGGTACTGAACTGGCCAGCCTGCAGTCCAGATCTTTCACCCATAGAAAACATTTGGCGCATCATAAAACGGAAGATACGACAAAAAAGACCTAAGACAGTTGAGCAACTAGAATCCTACATTAGACAAGAATGGGTTAACATTCCTATCCCTAAACTTGAGCAACGTGTCTCCTCAGTCCCCAGACGTTTACAGACTGTTGTAAAGAGAAAAGGGGATGTCTCACAGTGGTAAACATGGCCTTGTCCCAACTTTTTTGAGATGTGTTGTTGTCATGAAATTTAAAATCACCTAATTTTTCTCTTTAAATGATACAATTTCTCAGTTTAAACATTTGATATGTCATCTATGTTCTATTCTGAATAAAATATGGAATTTTGAAACTTCCACATCATTGCATTCTGTTTTTATTCACAATTTGTACTTTGTCCCAACTTTTCTGGAATCAGGGTTGTACAATGTGTTTATGGCAGGATTGCCATTCAGAAATCTTGTTTAATAATGCTAAAAATTGCACAAACGTAGTATAAGGAGCCAAAGTCTGTAATCCTGAACAATGAAAAAGAAATATGGTCTGATCAGTCAATTTCTACCATATTTCATACATCTGGGCAGAATTCTGTTTGGAGGAAATAATCATACATTCAACCTGAAATGACTACTATGAAATATTAAGTATGGTAGGGGGTGTATAATGATATGGGCTCATTGTATAGAACTCATGAGATCCAATTACTGGTTTGCACATTCATTTAAGAGTCAACAATTATGAGGTAATTTTACAAAACCAGGCGTACCCTATTGTGCAAGCACTTTTTTTTCCTGGTGATGTTGCCATATTCCAAGATAACAATGTCCCATACATACTGCTTTTCAAGTGTAGTTTTATGAAAATCAGGATGAAGTCAATCCCACTCCATGGCCTCCCACCTGATGTGCTGTAAACGTCACTGAATCTTTATGGTGAGTTTTGAAGCATAGACTGCATAATGTATGTACACCTTCTTCATCCCTCAACAAACCTATTCAACAACCTGGAGATTTAATGGTATTTTATCTCATCTCATTATCTCTAGCCGCTTTATCCTTCTACAGGGTCGCAGGCGAGCTGGAGCCTATCCCAGCTGACTACAGGCGAAAGGCGGGGTACACCCTGGACAAGTCGCCAGGTCATCACAGGGCTGACACATAGACACAGACAACCATTCACACTCACAATTTAGAGTCACCAGTTAACCTAATCTGCATGTCTTTGGGCTGTGGGGGAAACCGGAGCACCCGGAGGAAACCCACGCAGACACGGGGAGAACATGCAAACTCCGCACAGAAAGGCCCTCGCCGGCCACGGGACTCGAACCCGGATCTTCTTGCTGTGAGGCGACAACGCTAACCACCGTGCCACCCCATGGTATTTTATTTGCTTGTTTATTTATTTTTTGTTTTTACATTTGTGTGACAGATGATAAATGGCAAAACACAAAATACGAAAGCATCTCAGAACTCACAACATGTTGAACCTTGAGGTGGCTTGACTACAACATCGGCTCTACTCTGGTCAGCTAAGAACAGGAATCAGATGCTGAACAGTTGAGGAAAAAGACAAAGTGATGTTTTTCCAATCTTCAACTGTCCAGTATCAGTGAGCTTATGCAAACTCTAGCCTCAGATTCCTGCTCTTGGCTGGCAGAAGTGGAACTTGAGGTGGTCTTCTGCTGTTGAAGCTCCAAGGGTCACCATGTTGTGCTTTCTGAGCTTTTTTGCTCACCATGGCTGTAAGGAGTTTTGAGTTATCATAGCCTTCCTGTCACCTTGAAACAGACTTACCTTTCTCCTCTACGTAACTCCTCTCATCAAGGCATTTCCAACCACATAACTTTATTTATTTATTTTTAATTTTTTAATTTTATTTTTTTTAACCATTCTATGTAAATTGTAGAGACTGCTGTGTGTGCATATTCAAACCAGCCTGTCTGGCACCAATAACCATGTCATGATGAATACCAATGAGAACATTTTGATTTTATACATTGTATTGCTGCCACATGATTCAGCAATTGAATTATTGGTAAAATAGGCAAGTGTCTGCTTTCTCAGGGACATCAGAAGTGCTTACAGTTTAAAAATCCAATGCCTTTGCTCACAAGTGGTACAATAGAAAAGCATTTGCTCTGTTGTTGGAAGCGTGTGTTCTAATCCTGATGATACCACAGGCATCCTTGACTGGGAGCCAAGGGAACAAATTGGTTGCAAATTGGTCTTTGAGCTTATATATGCTGAAGAGGGTAGATAGGACTTTCCTCCCATTATTACATGTGCAGCAGTTTTTGAAATTATGCAGTTTACTGGTTTCATGTATCTACAAGGACACTTTCTCACTCCCTCATTGGTAGTTGTTTTGTTTTAGAAGAAACATAGCTAGTGGGTGGGACCCTTAAAACCACTGACAGGTGAAGTGAATAACATTTTTTGGGGGCTTTTTTCACTTTTATTGGATAGGACAGTGTAGAGACAGGAAATGAGATCAGGAAATTACCTCAGGTCGGAATCAAACCTGGGTCCCCAGATTTATGGTATGGAGCCTTAGCCACCTGAGCCACGACACCCCAAAGTGAATAACATTGATTATCTCTTTACAATGGTACCTGTCAAGAAGTGGGATCTATTAGGTCAGTTCTCAAAGTTCTTGTGCTCAAAGCAGGAAAAATGGGGCTTTGAAAATGGCCAAATTGTGATGGCAGGATGATGGCATCAAGGCATCTCCAAAACAACAGGTCTTGTCAGGTGTCCCTGGTATTCAATGATTAATACCTAACAAAAGATGTCAAAGGCAGGACAACTGGTGAATTAGTGACAGGGAAATGAGTGCACAAGACTCAATGACGCATGTGGAGAGCAAAGGCTAGCCCATCTGGTCCGATCCCAAAGAAGAGCTACTATGGCATAAATTGCTGAAAAAATTGATGCTAGCAATGATAGAAAAGTATCAGAACACAGTGCATCACTGTGTATGGGGCTGTGTGGCCGGAGACCAGTAAGAGTGCCCAGACTAACCTCTGTCCACCACCAAAGCACTACAATGGGCATGGGAACATCTGAGTTGGACTACTGAACAATGAAAGCAGGTAGCCTTCTCTGACAAATGTTTTATTTTATATCATGTGGACAGCTGGATGTGTGCATGTTGCTTACCTGGGGAAGTGATGGCACTAGGATACACTGTGGGATGAAAGCAAGCCAGTGGAGGCAGTGTGATATTCTGGGCAATGTTCTGCTGGGAAATCTTGGGTAATGCCATTCATGTGGATGTTACTTTGACACATATCACTTACCTAAATGCTGTTGCAAAACAAGTACACCACTTCATGGAAACAGTGTTCCTGATGATGGTGGGTGGTCTCTTTTTTGCCACACAGCAAAATTTGTTCAGGGATGGTTTGAGAAACATCAGAGTTCATGCAATTGACTTGGCCTTCAAATTCCCCAGATCTCAATCTGATTGAGCATCTGTGGGATGTGCTGGACAAACAAGCCTGGTCCATGAAGGCCCCACCTCACAACTTATGGGACTTGAAGGATCTGCTTCTAACAGGTCTTGTGGAGTCCATGCCTCAGTGGGTCAGAGCTGTTTTGGCAGCACAAGGTGGATGTACACAATATAAGGTAGGTAGTTTTAATGTCTCTCTCTCACACACACACACACACATATATATATATATATATATATATCCATTATCTGTAGCCACTTATCCTGTCCAACAGGGTCACAGGCAAGCTGGAGCCTATCCCAGCTGTCTATGGGCGAGAAGCGGGGTACACCCTGGACAAGTCGCCAGGTTATCACAGGACTAACACAGACACAGACAACCATTCACACTCACACCGAAGGTCAATTTAGAGCCACCAATTAGCCTAACCTGCATGACTTTGGACTGTGGGGGAAACCCAAGCAGACATGGGGAAAGCATACAAACTCCACACAGAAAGGCCCTTGTAGGCTGCTGGGATCAAACCCAGGACCTTCTTGCTGTGAGGCGACAGTGCTAACCATTACACCACCATGTCGCCCTCATATACAGTATATGTATACACTACCGTTCAAAAGTTTGGAGTAACCCAGACAATTTTGTGTTTTCCATGAAAAGTCACACTTTTATTTACCACCATAAGTTGTAAAATGAATAGAAAATATAGTCAAGACATTTTTCTGGCCATTTTGAGCATTTACTTGACCCCACAAATGTGATGCTCCAGAAACTCAATCTGCTCAAAGGAAGGTCAGTTTTATAGCTTCTCTAAAGAGAGAAACGGTTTTCAGCTGTGCTAACATGATTGTACAAGGGTTTTCTAATCATCCATTAGCCTTCTGAGGCAATGAGCAAACACATTGTACCATTAGAACACTGGAGTGATAGTTGCTGGAAATGGGCCTCTATACATCTATGTAGATATTGCACCAAAAACCAGACATTTAGTAGAATTTAGCTAGAATAGTCATTTACCACATTAGCAATGTATATAGTGTATTTCTGATTAGTTTAAAGTGATCTTCATTGAAAAGAACAGTGCTTTTCTTTCAAAAATAAGGAAATTTCAAAGTGACCCCAAACTTTTGAACGGTAGTGTATCTACTCCAACAAACAGGATGACACGAATCATATATATGCTATGAACACTTTAGAAGATCTCATGTCAAATAAGAAACATTAACATTGTGTCCATTTTAGATTCAGTAGGGATTAATCAGTATGTCATAGGACCGACCCATAATTGTGGTCACACCCTCAATTTAATACTAACATTCAGGTTAAACATAGAAAATATAGTCATACTTCCACAGTCTGAAGATCTCAGATCATTATCTCATCATAATTCAAAATATGTCTGAGTAATAATATATGCACCTCACCACACTACTGTATTAAACGTACATTCATGTCAACTACTGCACAGAGTTTTGTAAATGATCTCCCAGAGTTATCAACTTTGACTGGGTCACTGTCAGCCCCTGCAGAACTTGATCAGGGAACTGAATGCTTAGAGTCAACATTCTGCCATACCTTAGATAATGTAGCTCCTCTTAAAAGGAAAATGGTCAGAGACAAAAAATTAGCACCCTGGTATAATGATGACACTCACACATTAAAACAGACCACTCGAAAATTGGAACGTAAATGGTGTCGAACAAAATTGGTAGTGTTCAAATTAGCATGGAAGGAGAGCTTCATGAAGTATAGAAAAGCTCTTAGTGCTGCTAGATCAACATATCTCTCCTCCCTAATAGAAGCTAACCGGCTAGTGGCCTAGTGGTAGTGCGTCCGCTTCTTGATTGGGAGATCGTGAGTTCTATTCACGATTGGGTCATACCAAAGACCATCATAAAAATGGTACCTACTACCATCTGGCAAGGCACACTGCAATACAGATGCAAGTAGGGAGTTAAACTCTCATGGTTACCCCCACTGTAAGCCTACTAGCCCCCCACTGTAAGCCTGGCTATGTGAGAGGCCGAGGGTGGTGGAAATGGAGATCGGTGCCACACGGCGTGGGAAGGGCTTTAACTTAACTAATAGAAGATAACAAAAATAATCCTAGATTCCTATTTAATACTGCAGCAAAATTAACCAGGAACAAGTCCACTATAGACATATGCACACCTGTAGTATGTAGTAGCAACGATTTCATGAATTTTTTTTTATGACAAAATTGAGAATATCCGACAAAAAAATTAAAACTACTAATTTAAGGTCAGACAATGTAAGTGACCCTCTAGTTAACAATATAACTGTATCAGATCATGAATTAGAATGTTTTACTCCCCTAAAAGAAACTGAATTACTTTCATTAATTTCGGCATCAAAAGCCTCAACTTGTGTACTAGATCCCTTACCTACACATCTATTCAAACAGATACTACCTGAAGTAATTGAACTGCTTCTAAAAATAAAAAAAATATTTTCTCACGATTGGCTATGTACCCAAATCCTTTAAACTAGCAGTTATCAAACCCCTGATTTAAAAAAACCCCCAAAAACCTGACCTTGATCCCTGTCAGCTGTCCAATTATCAGCCAATGTCAAACCTCCCCTTTATCTCCAAGATCCTTGAAAAAGCTGTGGCACAGCAGTTATGCTTATATTTACATAGGAATAACATTCATGAAATGTATCAGTAAGGATTTAGACCTCATCATAGCACACAGACAGCTCTGGTTAAAGTAGCAAATGACCTACTGTTGCCGTCTGATCAGGGCTGTGTCTCGCTACTTGTGTTGCTTGACCTTAGTGCAGCATTTGATACCATTGATCATTCCATTCTTCTGGATAGACTAGAAAATGTTGTGGGAGTTAAGGGAACGGCCCTCTCCTGGCTCAGGTCTTATTTAACTGATTGCTATCAGTATGTTGACATAATTGGTGATATTTCTAGAGTTACTGAGGTAAAGTTTGGTGTTCCACAAGGTTCTGTCTTGGGTCCACTGCTTTTTTCTTTATATATGTTACCTCTGGGTGATATTATTCGTAAACATTGTATTAGTTTCCACTGTCATGCTGATGACACACAGTTGTATGTTTCTGCAAAACCTGATGAGAGACACCAGCTTAATAGAACTGAGGAATGTGTGAAGGACATTAGACACTGGATGCTTATTAATTTCCTTCTGCTTAACTCTGACAAGACAGAAGTACTTGTACTAGGACCACATGCAGCTAGAAGTAAGTTTTCTGATTACATAATAACTCTGGATGGCCTTTCTGTTTCTTCACGTGCAGCAGTAAAAGACCTCAAAGTGATTATTGACCCCAGTCTTTCATTTGAAACTCACATTGATAACATTACCCAGATAGCTTTCTTTCACCTCAGAAATATTGCTAAGATAAGAAATTTAATGTTACTACATGACATGGAAAAACTAGTTCATGCTTTTGTTACCTCCAGGTTGGATTATTGTAATGCCTTACTGTCTGGATGTTCCAATAAGTGCATAAACAAGCTCCAGTTAGTTCAAAATGCAGCAGCAAGAGTCCTGACTAGAACTAGAAAATATGACCACATCACCCCGTCTTATCCACACTGCATTGGCTCCCAATCAAATTTTGTATTGATTATAAAGTACTACTATTGACCTTTAAAGCACTGAATGGTACCACAGTACCTGAGTGAGCTTCTGCTCCTCTATGACCCGCCACGCCTACTTAGATCAAAAGGTGCAGGCTATCTGCTCGTACCTCGTATAGTGAAGGCTACATCAGGGGGCAGAGCCTTTTCTTACAAAGTCCCACACTTATGGAACAGCCTTCCAAGTAGTGTTTGGGAATCAGACACTTTAAGTCTAGATTAGATTAGATTAGATTAGATTAGATTAGATTAGATTAGATTAGATTAGATTAGATTAGATTAGATAAAACTTTATTGATCCCTTTGGGAGGGTTCCCTCAGGGAAATTAAGAAACATAGGCTGAAAACATATCTGTTTAGTCAAGCCTTTTGTTAATGGTGTTTATGAGGTAAAGGTGTACGGTAGATCTGGAGGGTCCTCAGACAGAGTGTTTGGTAAACTGGGATGTATGGATGCTGTCAGTCCCCCACTCGCTTGCTCACTCGAGTTTATTGACGGTGTAGTGGCTGGCTGCTTTATGGCCCTGGGCTCCCTCATGCCTGTGTTACCTTCTGGCTCTCCCCTTTTAGTTATGCTGTCATAGTTAGTTGCCGGAGTCCCTGCTTGTACTCAGTTCAATCTTTATGGACCCTTTTCACTTGACGTCACGACAAACGCGGCCGCCATTTTGGACATGTACTACCAGTAGTTTACCACAGCCAGCATTGAGGAACGGCAGCAAAGAAAGTGTTTATTTTCAGCAAGACTTCCATCATGCCACTATATTGTTGTGCACCTGGATGTAGTAACCATCAACAAACAAGGCAAGGATTATCATTTTATCGGATCCCGGTAGATGCTGACCGACGGAGAAGATGGATAGTGGCCATAAACAGAAAAGATTGGCAGCCCTCGGCATACCAGCGCTTGTGCAGTGACCACTTTGTTGGAGGTAAGATGAATAAAATTAGCCAGAAAAGGCATTACATTGCTGTTAACATTCTGTGGCGGCGAGTGTGTAACCAAATAGGCTAAAATAACCCATTGTAACCTCTTTGTTCTTCTGTAGTAGCTATTAGCTAACGACATTAGCTAGCGTTGTGTTCCTTTGCTGTTGGTAGACTGTAGGACAGATCAGAGGCAGTGTCCTACAAACAGCGCTTAATTTGAGGGGGAGCAAGCCGGAGCGTGCTCCGGAACCTTGGGCGTTGGCTCCGGCAGCTATTTACACTGGATCCGGTGATCCGACACCTCTTTTGACTATGTAACAAAAAAACAAACAAACAAATAATTAAATAAAAAAATGCAAGTTTATTTAGTGTTAATGTCTGATTTTGATATCTGTCTTGTTGGTGATTTCTCTCATGAAACGACATCCATAAAATATCTGCAGATACTTTTCAACCTTTATATGCTCCCACTTGGGCAAATTATCAATAAAAATTCAATTTTGTATCACTGCTATGCAGATGACACCCAAATTTATTTTGCTCTATCACCTAATGATTATGCCCCCCTTGAATGTCTCTACCAGTGTATCGATCAAATCAATAGCTGGATGTCACAAAATTTTCTTCAGCTGAACACAGATAAAACAGAAGTAATTCTATTTGGAAAAAAAGATGAAAGACTCAGGATTAGCACTATTCTTGACACAAAAGGGATTAAAACTAAAGAAATGGTTAAAAATCTTGGTGTTTTCATTGACAGCGAGCTAAACTTTGACAGTCACATGAAAGCAATCACTAAAACGGCATTTTATCACCTAAAAAAACATTTCCAAACTAAGAGGACTTATGTCAAAAAATGATCTGGAAAAACTAATACATGCCTTCATCTCTAGTAGGGTTGATTACTGCAATGGCCTTTTCACAGGCTTGCCAAAAAAGACCATCAAACGACTTCAGCTGGTTCAAAATGCAGCGGCGAGGGTTCTCACATGAACAAAAAGAACAGAGCACATTACTCCAATTCCAGGGTCCCTTCACTGGCTTCCAGTAAGCTACAGAATTGACTTCAAAGTATTGCTGCTGGTATACAAATCTCTAAATGGTACAGGGCCCAATTACCTCTCTGATATGTTGCAGCAGCCTAACCCAATCAGATCTACCAGATCAAAACAGAAAAATTTACTATTAAAATAGGGTGACCACCTGTCCTGCATAGCGCGTGCGCGTACAGCATTTGAAGCCAAATTTATGCGTCCCGCAAATTCAGAATGTGTCCCGCATAATCGATGCTTGCTGAGGGGGATGTCGCTCTCCCCGGGCCACCCAGGCAGCCAAACGAATATTACTTGACATTTCAGCACACCACCGTCGCCACTATAGACTGTAGAACAAAACCACACACACACACCCCTCACAACTGACTGGTTGTTGTCAACTTTTTGTTGTTGCCATGACACCGCACTCACGTGCACAGACAGTGACGAGGGACGCAGGTGCAACGCATGCATTGCTTTCATATTAAAAAATGGAGAAAGGTACCGGGGAGATGGCAGGTGAGGCACCGCCACCTCCAGTTAAAAAGAGAAGGTGTATGTACAGGAAAGAGTGGGAAAATGAATATTTGTGGCTGAAAGGGGTTGAGGGGGATACCGAGAGGGCTTTTTGTGACCTTTGCAAAACATCTTTCTCAATCGGACATGGCGGGGAATACGATGTGAAACGACACAGGCTCGCGGAGACTCACAAGAAACGTGTGCAACAGAAAGAAACGTCTAAATCTATGGATGCTTTCCTCTGACCTAAAAACGACTCTCTAGCTGACAAAGTGACTGCGGCAGAGGTGACGAGTGTGTATCACACTGTCCAACACGCAATATCATATCGGGCAGGACTTTTTTTCTACTGTTTCTGTGGTGCTGAGCCACTACAATTCCTGTTAATCCACTGAAAACTAAATGGAGACTTGTCACTATTCCTGCTGTTCTGATGCACTGCAAAGCCTCAGACTCAATATTATATTATGATTGATTTAAAGTGAATAAATTGTAATGGAAAATAAATTAAATTGAGTAGCTTCAGTAAATCATAAGTGGAAGTGTGTCTGTCAAGTCATAATTGAATGGTCAAAATATTATGAATGTTTATTTAAAAAAAAACACATTTGGTGGCCTGTTCATGACCATACATCACCAATAACAGCAGATTAGGGTATTATTGATATACCATGTAAGGTAGTATGTGCTAGAAATGGGTAAACCACTATCTGTGAGTCTTCCAGCGGCCGGCGCAGCGCAGTGGGGGCGGCGTCCCACATTGTCCCTCAAAAACATACCCCTTGTCCCCCCTTGGACTTATGAGCAGGTGGTCACCCTATATTAAAACCAGTTGTTAAAACAAAGTGTGGTGAAGCAGCTTTTAGCTACTATGCAGTACAGCTATGGAACCAACTCCCAGAGGACATTAAAAATGCTCCTGCTGTTGGCAGCTTCAAATCTAGGTTAAAGACCAAGCTGTTTTCAGATGCTTTCTGTTAAATAATTAATATTGTCTTCTTTGCATTCTTTATAATCTTTACTTCTCTGCATGTTTTAAATTTACTTTAACTTTATCCTATTTTATTCTTTATTCTATTCTGCTGGGTTTTTTTTCTTCTTCTCATCCTATTTGAACTACTACTTCATTTTATTATTTTATTTTTACTATTGTTTAATTCTTATTATTTTCTTTTAATTCTTTTAATTAATTGTTTTAGAATAAAAATAAAATTATTTTATGTAATTTTATTTCTCTATTGTTTACTGTTTTTGTTTTTACTTCTGTAAAGCACATTGAACTGCCATTGTGTATGAAATGTGCTATATAAATAAACTTGCCTTGCCTTGCCTTGCAGATGAACTTAATTTGCAGTGTTATTACAAAACATGCCCAGAAGTGCAGCGCCGCGCCCCCCTCACCCCCTCTTTTTTTCCGCACCGGAACCGCTCATCCTCTGCGCTCCGGGACCTCCCACTTTACAAATTAAGCACTGCCTACAAATAAGTGTTCAAAACAAGAGGAACATGTATTTGTCTCTTAAATCCAGGCCGTTCCCTGTAATCTGTAACAACGGTTGGAGAAAGTAATGGCAAATAGTGAGTGCACAAACCATAGAAGATAAACTGTACACAGCGCCAGGGCAGTGTGATGGTATGTCTACTTTTAGATTGTGTTAGCTTATCAATGAACACACTCGTCACTCGACGAGTTTCACGTCTTTACGACGGATACTTAAATGTGTGTTAGGTATTTTTGTTGCAGTCTAAGCAGTCATTGTAGCAGCTAGATGAGCAAGAATCGAAAGGGTCTGTGCCATAAACCGTTATTTCTGTACGGCGTTGCTAATGTGTCGTTACTGTTGTTATTTCTCCCTCTGCTCGCCCTGTAAATGCCCTACGTCGCTGGATAGCGAAGGTGTTTTCTGCATCTCGCTCCTTTTTCTTGTATGTTCTCCGTTTGTCGCCTTCCTCGCATTCAAACTAATTCGAGCCGAAGTCCGCTACATGTCCAAAATGGTGGTCGCGTTTACGAAGGTCATGTGACTGAAAAGGGTCTATACTGTTCCTACTTATTCAGGTGACATTGGGCATACCTAACAGTGGTGGGCCATCAGGGCCTGCAAGGCTTTCTCTGCTGGCCTGAAAATATCTAAAAAAAAATCACAGACAGACTGATTGATGTTAATTTTTTGTTTATTATTTTTATTTCATTTCATAACTATTAAATAATTCCAAATGGTCTGGCTGTTTCCTTTCCCGTGGCTGCGCTGCTGCCAGACGTGTATTTTTCACATTGAAGCATTTTTAACCAATCACATTTCAACCATCATTTGTTGCCAGGCAAATAAATCTGCCTGGAGGCCAGTACAATCAGTTCTGCTGGCCTGTCTGTGTCATAGACTGTAGATTCAAGTTAGCGAGCCCAGAATCAGTCGTATTAGGCTGTCTCTGATGAGCCCCAACAGCCCATTGCAGGCGTATATGCTCTGATTGGCTCAAAGCATGCATAAGGAAATGTCATTGTATTCTCAACATTTGATTGGGTAGATTTCCACTGGAGTTGCGATGACGCGAATGCTACAAAAAGTCATTGAGTGCTAGTCAACTTAGCAATTTTTAACTGCATTAACAAGCTTCAATTTTTAATAGTTAAATAATATAAATATCTGTTTTATCAACCCAAAATGGCCAAAGGAGGGGGAGAAGTTGATATGGTGGCAAATTTACGGTATTGTCACAACCATTTTCCCGGAGGACTTTTCCAGAAAAGCTGGACATCGTTCTGTGACCATCCCCGTATCCACTGCTTCTGTCGAACAGACATTTTCAGCCCTCAAGAGAATCAAAACGTATGCAAGAAACATGACAGGACAGGCTCGACTGTCTGCATTGGCCTCGATGGCCATCGAACGGGACTTTTTGATGGGACTGAAAAGAACAAACGACTTCTCCGACAGAGTTATTGACGTTTTCTTGAGGAAAGAAAGGAGGATGGATTTTCAGTTCAGATCATCTCCGTATTGGTGAGTGATGTCATCTACTTTGCCTATACTGACTGACCTCATTCACATACATGCACACAAGGTCTCATAAGGCACATAAACACACACATCGATAAAATAAAATGTTGCTATTTTGCGAACACATCAATAAAATAAAATGTTGCTATTTTGCGAAATAACATTGCAATATGAGGTTGTTATTGATGTTTTTATGAATGTCGCAGCTGTAGCTGCAGTAGAAGTTTTATAGGCATTATTGAGGGGTGGATTTAATTCAGACAGAGCAGTACTGAAGGCCCATGTGTGAAATGCATGGCCCGCCACTGATACCTAACAACCTGTGTTCTCTCTCTCTTTTCTCCCCCCCCCACCAAATCTGTCCGTCTGAGTTACATGTCAGTCCTGGGATCGAGATGCTGACCTATTCTGCTCCTTGGACCTGCCTGATCCATCCTGGTGCCCTGTGTCTGGTTGGAGTCTCATCGCATCACTCCTGTGGAGGGTGGCCCCATGTGGACAGTTGGGGGTCGTGCCTGTAGGGTGCTCTGGACTCTTGCAGTGGTGCTTTTGTGGCTGGGGACTGCAGTTAACTTGCTGACTTTAGGACTGCAGTTGACTTGCTGACTTTGGGACGATGGTTGTCGTGAATGGTTTTGCCCTCGGGTTTCCATCGGTGGGGGGTTTATAGCATCAATGAAGCAGACTATGTTAGGACTGTTAATGTTATAGTCATGTTGTCTGTTGTTGCCCGGGTGGGGATGAGTTCCCTTTTGAGTCTGGTTCCTCTCGAGGTTTCTTCCTCATGTCGTCTGAGGGAGTTTTTCCTTGCCACCGTCGCCACAGGTGTGCTTATTGGGAATAGATTAGGGATAAAATTAGCTCATATTTTAAGTCATTCAAATTCTGTAAAGCTGCTTTGCAACAATGTTTATTGTTAAAAGCACTAGACAAATAAACTTGACTTTAGAAAATCTCATGTCGAATTAGTAACATTAACCATTTAAAGTCCATCCATCCATCCATCCATCCATTATCTGTAGCCACTTATCCTGTTCTACAGGGTCATGGGCAAGCTGGAGCCTATCCCAGCTGACTATAGGCCAATTTATGCTGACAACCCAGTCCTCACAGATGACGTCTGCGAAGCCCCCCCCCCTTCACAGACACTCTGCTCGCACCTCCCAAAAATTGTGACCACCGCAGACAGCCTCGCAGACAGCGTCGCAGACAAGAGGGCTCTGATTGGTCCACTCTACATCCGCTGTACACGCACTTCCGCTTCCCTACTTTCCCGGTTTGGTTTGTTTTCACTACCGCCATTTTTAAAAACACGAGCGAAGATGGAGCAGCACGAAAAGCGGTTGATCGAGGAAGTGAGGAAGTACGTACATCTATATGACTCCAGTTCTAGTCATTATAAGTAACTGGAGGATAAACACTCCACTAACCACACCCACCAACTACTCCTAGTGATTTCGCGACTTTGCGCCCCCTTGCGTTGTGGCGGTGAATAACATCGCACATGCCTATTACTCCCCGCTCAACGATAAATTACAACTGTCTGCGAAAAGCTATCTGCGAAAGCCTTGTCACAAAAGCATGCAGAGGCCTTATGGGCAAGAGGTGGGGTATACCCTGGACAAGTTGCCAGCAGGGCTGACACAGAGACAAACAACAATGCACGCTTACACCTACAGTCAATTTAGAGTGACCAATTAACCTAACCTGCATGTCTTTGGACTGTGGAGGAAACCCATGCGGACACAGGGAAAACATACAAACTCCGCACAGAAAGGCCCTCACCGGCCACTGGGCTCGAACCCAGAACCTTCTTGCTGTCAGGTGACAGTGCTAACCACTACACCACTGTGCCGCCCCATTTAAATCATTTAATCTTATTATTCATTTATTCACATCTCTGCCTAGGAAGCTACACAAAATTGGATATGCTATTCATTTAATTGCTGAGAAAAAAATATTATTATTATTATTATTATTATTATTATTATTATTATTATTAAACCAAATAGAAAATGCATAGACAATACATGCACAACAGAGAAGAAACCAAAGTGTACATTACAACGACAGAACAATTCTGTTTACACAGAGATGGAGACAGCATGTGGGTCAGGGTCCACAAAAGTCATGTCATTTCCTGTTGTTCATGTGAACCCTCATATACTGTTCCAGATCAGCAATAAAAAATAAACAAAGACATTCTATTGCACAGAATGAAAAATGAAATGAAACTAATCATGCAAATAATGGATGGAACAGAGAGTTGCATGAAGATATTACAAATTAACTATTTTGAAACAGATTAATACCAATCTGTACCTATAGTTATAAATCATGTATAATCAATCAATCATCTAATAATAAAATTAAACAAGTCCTTCATTAATTACAATTTACTGCTTAATTATAACAAAACAATACATTATTCTAATACTCCATTTATTAGGAAATATTTCCATACAATTTAATATTTCCAAAACATTAAAACATTTTGAATAAATTTCAAGAAAATCTAAATAACATCAGACAATATCTATTTAGAACTATATCAAACAAAATTAAGATCAATATGACAATTCAGTAGTATAAAAAAGCCAATGTGTATTAAAGAAAATGAGATGTGAGATATTAGTGTGAGCACTGAGGAATAATCTATAAGTTATTGAACTCTATCAGGATCATGTGTGATATGAATTATGTGACCAATAAATACTGTTAAGACATGACTGTGAGAATGAAGTGAAAATGGCAAATAATATGAGAAAATAACCCTGTTTCAACAAGTGTTCTAAATAGAAAGGAAGAAATATGCAAATGAGAAAGATACACTGTGTAAGAGAAAAACTGAAATAATCTCTGTAAAAATAATTATAGTAGTAAAAGAGCCATTCAAAAAATTATTAGAGACTAAACTGGAAAAGAAGAAGAAGTGGAAGAAGGAGAAAAACAATAACAATGAAGGGGAGCACTATAAAGATATGTAGGGAATGTGGATTAAGTTGAGAAAATAAGAGGAGATAATGAAAGGGAAAAAAGTCAGGAAATACTTTTCTTGGGGCAAATTTGATTGGATACGATGGTTTAACACATGAACGAAAAACATGCAATGTGTGTGTTAATATGGCAGCAAGATGGATTCACTTGTCTATACAGTGGGGAATGGGCTATGAGCCATCCAAATTTTTTATGTAGAGATCAGTGGCATAGAGGTGGATGTAAGTGCTGAGAAGTGTTTATTTTTACAAGCATGCTATATACTATAATGTGACGCAAGTTACAGAGTTAAAAACTGAAATAAATTAAACTGAAACACAAACCAGAGTCATAAACCAGAGCTAGGAAACATGGCAGGAATAAACTGTGAAAATAAACACAAAACAATAATACTTTGCCAAGTAAGCGTGCAGCCAGCATCCTTTTATGCATGCGTGCTGATTGCACTCCAGTCAGCAACACTGCCATGCAAAGGCAAACTGCAGTATCTGCATATTGTGTCTGTAGCAAAAGATGGTCCACAGGGTGTCTACAGGTTTGTCCAAGTTAAATTTAAGACTTTTTAAGACCATGTTCCAAAAAAAAAATAAGACCAAATCTAAAGTCACGCAAAAATGTACTCTTTTGAAAAAAAAAAAAACCTATATAATTTATATAATTTAATGTAACTTATTGTTCTTGTAAACATTCACCAGAAAACACTATTCTAGTAGAATATTTATAGTAGAATTATTATTATTATTATTATTTTAAGTACTTCATTTCTTTTCCTTGACAGGCATTCACACACTCAGAACACAATATAAGGATCGGATAAACTTGTAACTATGTGACAATCAGAATGCAGTCACAATGTTTGAATCCAAGGCCATCCTTAAAAAAAATCAGTTTCCTGTCCACCGGGTAGCAAAAAAATTTTCAGTAGGGAGGGAGGGATTTATTTTTTAATGGATGGATAAGAAAATCGCAATGCTGTGTTTGCTTTTTCTTTCAGTACTTTTTTATTACAAAAGCAGACACATTTAATAATATGACAGTTTAATCAACTGAAACTTGTACAAAAACTTTAAGTTAGCATTTTAAATGCTGACTGCAACATTTGCAAAACTTTTACAAAGGTACTTAAAATGTCCGACACACAGACTTTTTGTAGTTTTAAATCGACCGTTAGGCCTAGTTCAGATGAAATTACACTATTAAAATGATCACTGAATGATTTGTTTTTCTGAATCTTTACTATTTTGTTGTTCGCTAGAATACCATTTTGCGATTTCACACTTAAGCAAATGTTTGAAAACACCGGATTGCCTTCCTTCATGGTGGCTGCCATTTTTTTGTGCCGCACGGCGCATGCGCAGAGCTGATTCGACAGGGCTTTCCACAAGCGCCGGCTGCCGGCCATATTAAGTCCATCCGGCTACTTTAATGACTTATTTTTGTAGCCCACAGGCTCTAAATATTAATTTTCGATTTTAATAAAATTAAATGTTTATCTAACGGACTGACAATAATGTCAAACTGAACCGCACTCATTTAAGTTGTGATTCGCACTGTTTGTACCGATAATAACCACAAATTCCCTGCCGACTCGTTGATCAGGGGAGAGTAACTCATCCGCGGCCCTGACATGCGGTGTGCGCGCGCACTCGGCGGAGGCAGTAGTGTGTCTGGGCCGTCGGAGGACTTTTACACAACAGATCAGGCACTGAGTGGTTGTCAAGCACGCGTGTGTCTAGCAACCGGTGGATTCGGAGCCTGCGCGGTATAACTGTGAGCATCAAAAACGCTTAAACTTTTTCCCCATCCAAAGTGTACCACATTTTAACGATATGACTGAGCAAAATCTCCATAAATTTAAGATTGAAAATTTAAGACCACTGGGTTTGAAATTTAAGACAATTTAAGACTTTTTAATGGCCTTATTTTAGGAAAATTAAATTTAAGACTTTTTAAGGACCCGCAGCCACCCTGGGTCCAATAGCATCACATCTTTGCTATAGGACCGTCGTTTGCCACTGACATAATATCCAGATACTGCAGTTTGCCTTTGCACAGCAGAACAGATGTCTGCAATGAACCAATTGTCCCAAGGGCTCGAGCAGCACCAGGCTTGAGTACGCGAAGGTCTGACAGTTTTCAGCTGCCACATTTATCATTGCTTGATTTTTCTTAGGTTATGATTGGCCAAATACAAATGTTTCATTAATCACATGTGAACCCTATCATACAATAAATTCTGCTCTAATGCAGAATTCATTGCAATGAACCAACTGTCCCAATACTTGCACCACGGTTCAAGCCCGTGCTTTAACTTCACCCGGTACCGTGCCTGTCGATGCCTGTCAGACATCTCATGACGACAGTGCCCCAAACCCCCAGGGGAGGTCACTGTCTGATCGCCAGCCCGAGAAAGGTCTTATGCACCCTGGTAAAACACTCACCATAGGGCAGCTCAATTGTCGAACTATCTTGACTACGTCATCCAAGGAGGAACTGAATTTTCTTATGCACCACTATAACACACCCATAGTGTGCATCCAAGAACATCGTTTAATCCATAACGATGAGTCCTCAGACATCATAACCCATAATCTAGGCGTAGTGATGCTGTTTATCATCTCGGCTTCCCGTAACGCCCAAGGCGCGGCCATTCATGGAGTAGGGATAGCTATACTTTCGTCTTTCTTACCACTACTTTCTACTATCAGGAAGGTCTCGGAATGAATTATTATCGCCGTTTTCAAAGGCAATCCAAGGCTCAATGTTTTGTCGTGCTACTCGCCTCATAACGTTTCCCCTGAGGAGGAAGTCATGCAGTTCTACCGCTCTTTGCGTGAGGCAGTTGCCTCTATACCGGCGCATGCTTTACTTGCAATTGGGGGTGACTTCAATGCCCATGTCACGGCATGACATTCATATCACGAGTGAAAATTGGAATGGGGAGCTATTGACCAAATTTGCTCGTGAGCACAGTCTTATCATTGCTAACACTTGTTTCCAAAAGCCCAGGCGTAAACTCTGGACTCATAGGTCCCCGAGAGGTGATCTCTCTCAAATCAACTTCATTCTATGTCGTAAGCGCTGGTGAAACAGCCTTAGAGACTCTCAAGCACACACATCGTCCAATCCTGTTGGCAGCGATCACAGAATTGTTACTGTGTCTACCAAATTGAGTGTCCGTTCGACCAGGTGCCCACAAATGAAACGGCTCAACTAATCTTCCTTGACTTCCGACCCAAATCTTGCCTCCTCCGTCGATGTTTTACTGTAATATGTCTGTAATATGTAATGAAGAATTACTGTAATGAAGAATTCCGAAGCCTTCCTGAAGAAGACCAATCTTATTCATCCTTCGTGGGAGTCTAATAAAGTGGGGTCGTCCCTTCTACCCAAAGAACATCCCAAAAAGTCACCACTTTCCGATTGCCCTGCGATGGCGGAGGTGTGCCATGTTGCTATTCACACCAGCGTTCAGCTTACTCAAGCTGCCCAGGCTTCACTCTGTTCTACATACGTTATGCAGGAAGAATTAAGAATCCGAGCCATCCTTGACCGGTTTGACTCCAGTAACACCTTGATGGATACCAAAAGTGCGTGGAACCTAGTGAAAAAGTTATCCAACAAATCTCCAAACCCAGTATTCATCCAAGGCGAAGACTGTTTGAAGCTCTGGAAGGACCATTTTCAACGTGTGTTATCACCTGATAGCCCTATGCCAGAAAGGCCAACTGAGATCATCCAAATCTTTGAACTCATTGAGCAAATCTTCACTGGGTTGTTTGGCCGTAATGAAGTTAACTCTGCTGTTGACGAGATGAAATCTGGTCACACTCCTGGGATGGATGGTCTCCCTATTGAGCTATGGAAGCTCCCAAACATCCACGACTTCCTCTTCACGTTCTGCAATGAAACCCTTGCAGGCAACAGGCCCAAGGAATGGGGTCTAGCAGGCATCGTCCCTGTCCCTAAGAAAGGCAACCTGATGTTGCCTGACAACTACAGGGGAATTAGTCTAGCTCAGATCGCCTCTAAAGTGTATAACCAACTGTTACTCAATAGGTTGAGGCCAGTAATGGATAACTTCTTGCGCCCAAACCAAAATGGCTTCCGTCAACTGCGTTCTACTAGCGCTCACATCTTAGCCCTCCGGCGCATTATCGAAGAGCTCATGAACCACCATAAAGAAGGTGTGATAGTCTTTTTGGACTTTAAGAAGGCTTTTGATTCCATCAGACGTGACACAATGTTTTCCATTCTACAAGCATATGGCGTCCCCCCTAGCATGCTGGAGGCAATAAGGACAATGTATATCGATAACACTGCCATGTTTATAACTTCTGACGGTGTCACCATGGGCGCCACCAGGGGGGGAAAGGTTAGAACAATTCTAGGGGCCCAGCACTGCCATGGGGCCCTTTAAGGGGCTGATAATATGCTTTTAATGATTTTAATAAGACTTTTGGAATAACAACAATGCAATATTCCATCTGGTAAAATGAGCTACTTGAACAAGGTTGTCTATTTCTTGAGTTCTTCAACATATTGTCATTTAACCCTCCCCCTTTTGTGAAATGATATGGTCCAGTTCTGGTAGAAGTGCGATGCGTTAAATCTGTGTGCTGATCAGTGCAACACTACTTGCTGCTGTGTCGCGGTGCAGCAGCCAGCCAGCCAACAGTGGAGTGCGTACAGTCTATGATCGCTAAATATGAAGAGAGGCTGTCAAAAATGTAAAGAAAGGCAGCTGAAAGCTGAGAGGGACTGGACAGGCAGGCAACTGGTCACTCAGTTTTTCCCAAAGAAAGGTAGCTATCGCTCACGTGTGTTCAAAATATTAGCGAATGGTAAATGAACAGTATGAACGTGGTTGGATTAGCCTATCAAGAGAACACTTTTACAGTTTGTACAGTGACATTTTTTCCATTTTAATAACCGAACTGACTTGTGTGATAAACAAGATGAAATATTACGTTATGCTGGTGCTAATAACTAGTGCTAATAACCAGTTTCATAACTAATGGGGTGCCCTAAATATGCACAGATTCAGCCTCAGGGGGACCGCCGCCCTACCAAACCACTGAACCCCCCTTTGGAGAAGGAGGTAAGCAGCAATACAACCCATAAATGCTTTAGGATTGAAGTTTTTAATGAGCGAGCACCATATACAGTTTGCTAGATTAAAGTGTTGCTAATAACGGACACCAGTCAAGTGTTTGACATGGTTACGTGTGTGGAATGTTCACACGTTCTAAACCATTGATTTCAAATTGAGCTGGAGAAAGCACAGCACACACAAAAGAGGGATAGAGGTTACAACATATGAAGAAATACGTACGTAATTGATCAAATTGAAATGTCACTCCGTGTCACTTTGAAATAAATTTATAATAAGATGTTTCCTGTCTTTTATGGGTAACATTTGTAAGGCTACTGAGTATAGAGTTCATTTAAATGCATCAAACTAGACACACTTTGCTTTGAACATATTCCCTTTTTGCAGAACAGTACACACAGCTTTCTACCTAACACATAACAATCCATGGGATTTCCATAGGTATTTTGATGCTGGGTAGAAAACTTTTTCTATGATTTATTAGCAGTCACATCACACATTTCACTACCAATTGTCCTAGCACAAAAAGGCATGTGGCAAAATCTTGAATTTTCATTTAAGATTGTACATGCACCAGAATTAGTCACTGACCAGTTTCCATCTAGTCCCTGGTAGGTTAATACATAAAATGTAATAACAAAGTCACAAACTCAAGGTCCATGGGCTATCAAAAGTCAAATAATGACAATAGTGCAATTGTAACGAGGGTGGGCAAAGTTGGGGGGCCCAAAATTCTAACCTTCATTGGGGCCCAAAATTTCTGGCGGCGCCCCTGGGTGTCACTCAAGGGCGTAGGTTTGGTCTAAGCTTTGGTAGGGACATTACAACTTACTCCCCCCCCCCCCCCCCCCCTCTGTATTATACAGCAAACACAAATCCAGATAAGAACAAAGAAATAACTTCTTGCACTTCAGGTAAATGATGCAATCTCTACATTATTGGGATATTGTGCATTTAAGAGAAAAATATCCAGAAATGAACAAATAAATAATATATTGCACTATATAAAAATAAATAAAAATCTCTATTATTGCAGTGTTTGTTGCATGCTTATGTGCATCTGTGTTTATCAACTGGCAAAACTAAATATGTAAACATAAATGCTTAGAACTTTTACACCCATCTAAATGCAGTGTAATCTGCAGATTTTTACAGGGGTATGAATATGTCTGTAATGTTATTTAAATACACCAAACACATTAGTAGACCTATTCTACATCACATTCAGTGTCATTGCTGACCTACTTATGCCTGTTCTTAACTTTACACCTCACCTGACCACCTGTAGGTTCTGCTTCCTCTGTCGAAACCTCCTCCTGGTTGGCACTACACTTCTTTGTGTCCTATGTAATCAAACAAAATGTTCATGAAAAAGATTCATGAACCCATTTTTAACAAACATGAGGACTAGAATATAGCCTACATGTTGCCATGATGTATTTAGCTCAGGTGAAAAGAAATTATGCTATGAGTTCAAACTGGACAAAAAGAAAACTATAGTGACAAAAGCACAGATTCTTAGGCCCTGTCCACACGGCAATGGATTCAGGTGACTCCGATACAATTGCTTATCATTTAGGCCTGGCGTCCACACGGCACCGGCGTTTTGGGTGCCCAAAACGCAATCTTTTTGAGAACGGGTTCCAGAGTGGAAAGATCTGGCAACGTTGCCGTTGTGAAGTCGTCTGGATGAGTAGAACGGATTTGTTTACGATGACATCACAACCACATGACTATGAGTGCTTCACGCCGGGTAGAAGTGTAACGAATATCACCAGGATATCACCAGGAAAAAGCCTTACAGAGCACTAGTGAGAGTGAAACACGAGCTTGGATATTATTATTATTATTATTATTATTATTATTATTATTATGTTCAGTGTTAGTTCACAGTAGTAATGCAAGAAGCAGAATAGTGACAGTAATAGTGAAGCAAAAACATGCAATTGTACAAACACTGCAGCTCTACAGCAAAATATTCATTTATGAAATGGTCTGATTCTTAACACCTGTAGTGCCAATGATCTTCTCATTGCGATGCGATGCGAGTTGTCAACAAATCCTATAACTTGGTTCATGAAACGCGCTTACAAAATATTTTCATTGTGAATATTTATTGTGTAATGGTGCAAAGTGAGAGAGAGAGACTCTGCCCTTAGGGCAGAGTCAATCCCGCCAGCAAAAATAGGGAAAAAAAAAGGCGCCATCTCACCTCTTCAGATGTGGGTTTAAGTCCTACAATACATTCCTCAAAAAGGGCGTAGAAGAAATTAATCCATCAACGTGTATCATTCAATTTATTCCGGACCATTAAAGACGCCGCCTTCCGCGTAGAATCATACGTCATCCTCGTCGCCATATTGGATAGGTCAAAGTGGAGAATAAAGATTCATGTGCTGCGTTTAACTGTACCAACAGGTTTACCGTCCAAACGAGATCATATGGGATTACTTTTCACAGGTGAGAAACAACAAATTAATCCATCAACGTGTATCATTCAATTTATTCCAGACCATTAAAGACGCCGCCTTCCACGTAGAATCATGTCATCCTCGCCGCCATTTTGGAGAGGTCTAAGCGGAGAATAAAGATTAGCTGCGTTTAACTGTACCAACAGGTTTGCCGTCCAAACGAGATCACATGGGATTACCTTTCACAGGTGAGACTGGAAAAATACTTTTCATTGTATTTGGTCATTATAATGTAATTTTACAAACAGATTTTCCTGACTTTGTGGCTAATATGAAGTCTCGCGCATAATAGTTTATGCGCATGCGTCCTTACTTCTTCTATTGTTCTGGTGTCTCCGAAGGGACCGTCTTACAGTGCCCCTAGAGGTGTGGCATGTGTATTGCATCGTTTTCAGCAAGCGTTGCGTTGCCATATGGACCTGATATTTTACTGATTGTTGCCCATTTGGACGCGATATATTTTTAAATAACATCTCATTGCCGTTGTCGTGTGGATGTAGCCTTAACCTGCACAAGGCTTGCATCTGTCTTCTGCTGTCTAATTTCATGCACAGAGTTTTCATTAATTAGCGACAACAACTGGCAAGCTTTATAGCCACCAGGCTACACTAGCACTAACTAACTAATTAAAACGGGAGCTATCAGCATGACTTCCCATGTTTATTGCATGTATCTGCCAGGGCTTTATTCTTTTGGCTACTACAGACAGTTAAAACTAGCACTCCAAAAAGACACGGGAGGGGAGGAGGAAATATAACACTTAGCTAAGCCTTCACTGAACGCTGCAATAATTTTGTTGCGTGACACAGCTAAATATCAAACTTCTGGGCGCACTATACTTACTGTCGTGGTGGTGAAATAACTTCTAATGTCCCGTTTCTTTTTTGGTGGCAATGGCATTGTTGTCTCTTAAGCTTATAAAGTAGAACTGTGGTCAAATTCAGAATGACAAATTTATACAGTTTCGGGCCATTACGAGCCAGATGCGTTGCCGCTTTCAGCACCACAGCACATGGACCTCTGCTTCCACGTGAGGCTACCTGACTGGCACCACTGATGACCATCGCTCTGTTGCAGCCAATGAAATAGTGGCATGGGTCGTCATAGCTCCGAATACATCTCGGAACCTCTCATAAACAAAACCTTTAAATTAATGCTACCACTGCGTAGTATATTGAAATATTACATTAATAAATGTAGATTTTCGCTATATTAAAATAAAATGGTAAATATTGGTAGGGACTATTTTGTATTCCCCAAATATTGATTGTGATATGTCCCTACCATCCCTATATAAATCTACGCCAGTGGTGTCACTGAAGAGTTTTCTATCAACTTGGGCGTCCTTCAAGGAGACCCCCTAGTTCCTCTGCTCTTCATCTTTGTTCTTGATTATGCCTTGCGTTTAGCCCTTCGTATGGATAATGGGCTCACTCTTAAATGCCGTAGAAGTTCTCGCCACCCTGCTGTCCATCTATCCGATCTTGACTTCGCTGATGACATTGCTCTTCTCAAGGACTCGGTGAATTCAGGCGAGGATCTTCTCCACCAAGTAGAACTGGCTGCTAAATCAGTTGGCCTTCAGTTGAACGCATGCAAAACCAAATGAATGGATATAAATTCCTCTACAGACCAATCTCTCCATGCACTTGACAACTCTGCTATCGAGAAGGTGGACGACTTCAAATACCTTGGCAGTTGGATGAACACTGCTCATGACATCGACTCCAGAAAGGCCAAAGCCTGGGGCGCCCTAAATTCTCTAATCAAGGTGTGGGCTGCCCCGCTGTCTAGAGACATAAAGGTCAGAGTGTTCAAGGCCTCAGTTGAATCTATTCTTCTCTACGGATCCGAGTCTTGGTCTCTAACGAGAGCACAAGAGCAATCCTTGGATGGCACGTACACCCACATGCACCGCAGAGTGTTCAACGTCAGCTGGCAGGACCATTGGACAAACAACCACCTGTACGGTTCCCTACCACGCCTCTCGACCATAATCTCCAAATGCTGTCTGGCATTGTGCAGCCATGTGTTTCGTCATGACCAACCTGCTGCACAAGTTCTCTTGTTGGAGCCTGAGGTGAAGCGCAAAGTCGGTCGACCATGTACCACCCTGAAAACAGTCCTCGAGCAAGAGATGGGGTTGAAGGAAGAACAACTCAGAGCAGCTATGCTCGACCAGTGGGTCTGGGATAGGATATCTTACCAAGTCACTGGCCCACCGGATGACAGATGATGATGAATTGTCCCAAAGGCTCGAGCAGCATCAGGCTTGAGTATGCAAAGGTGTGACAGTTTTCAACTACCACATTTATCATCACTTGATTTTTCTTATGCTATGATTGGCTAAATGCAAATGTTTCATGAATCACATGTGAACCCTGTCATACAATGAATTCTGCTCTCTGTCCTGTACTGGTTTCTATGTTAGACTGATAAATGAGGGTGAGTTTGTGTTTGTTCAAGTTGCAGCTTGAGCCTTCAGTTCTTCCTTTATCCAGTTAGTTCTGCTATCAGGAACCTTTCACATACCACATTTTTGGTTAAACCATAACTGACCATGTTTTGATCCTTGTGGCTAGGGATAATTAACATAAAGTTTCAGGATCTGAAACAGACCTCCAGAAATGGTTGAACTAAGAGACAAATCATGATTTGCCTGAACCACCAAATTCTCCATTCTCCATTCTGTTTTTTTTTTCTTCAGTCACACTTTGTTAGAGTAGCCAGGCACTAGCCTTGGATATCCCCAGACATCTTGGTGAATTCTTCTAATGGTTGACCTTAAACATATTAATATAAGGATCTTATGGCATGACTGCTCTTCATGTGTAAGGGCCACACTTACTGAGGGTCATATTTGATTCTTCCCATGGGTAGGTTTGCTAAATTTAGGTAGTTGCATCAGGGTATGGGTGGAGGTATTTTTGATCATCTTCAATCTCAGAGTCACTTCCTCCACTGGATGGACTGGCATCATCCACTCTGGAACACTTCCCTGCCTCTTCTGGGGTCAGTGGACCTTTGCTTCTTGGCCTTCTTGCCAGCCCCTCCATCCTCCTCCTACCCTCACATTCTGGCTGTTACATTTTCTCAAACGAGCACCTTTCACACCTCAGTTCTTTTCCTGCAAGCTTGAAAACACAGCAGTCTTCCACCACCAACACTTGATTTATTTTCATGTTTCCTTTCACTAGCTTTGAAGTGAATTTATTGTGAGCCTGTTATGACCGATATGACTGTTTTACCTCCAGGGCTGCTGTGAGCATGAGGATCTCTGCTATTTGTGCTCCTTCCTTTTTTGCTAAGTCCAATAATGACTACTTTTCCATTGTCATCCCCTACTGCTCATCCAGTAACTCGCTCTCCACACAGTAGTTGAGGAGCATCAAAGAGCATCAGGCCCAGGTCCTCCAGGAGGTTGGAGCATGCTTTGGATTCTGTATTTTTGTTGTTGTTCTTTTAAGAATCCAACTGAGAATATTTAATTTGCTCTGTTACTTGCATTGTATTTTCTGCATTTCTATGGCTTTCTTGCTTGAACTGTTTCTTTAAAATAATTAATCTAGCTTTCCTGGTTCTTGAATAATCATGAATTATTTTATTATTCTGAAAGTTACTAGATATTTTCTCTCAGCATAAATGAAAGGATTTTATTATTCATTGAACTATGAGAGCATTACTATGAGGATTATTTTCACTGCTTCAATTACATTAAAAAGAAAAGTGAAGGACTTGTGTTATTTACAAAGTATTATCTGCTAAGTATTTAATATGCATGCCTGTCACCTTTGACAGTGTCACGTTATTATATGGTGGCTTGGTTTTTAAAGCACAGTAAGTATTAGATATGAGAAAAAGAAGGAAAGACTTGTATTTTGAGGACAATTATGCAGACTTTGCTCACAATGCATACTTCATAGTATACATAACAGGTTCAATTACATCTGAAACAAAATATTATATTCAGACATAAACTGTCTTTAGTACAAACTGCTCTAGGCAGTGAATAATAGGAGTTGGCAGGCATAAAAAACAGCCATTTCACTGAGAAATTCCATTCCATTCAAGTATGGATTATAATTTATTTTAGGATACTCAAACATGACTTCTTCTTACTTGCAACATTGTTTTATTTTTAAAATCAAAGGTTAATCTGATCAGTTTGACTAAACATTAGTAAAGCTAAATATCTATCCATTATCCATAACTGCTTATCCTGTGCGGGGTCACAGGCAATCTGAAGCCTATCCCAGCTAACTCTGGGCGAGAGGTGGGGTACACCCTGGACAAGTCACCAGATCATCGCAGAGCTGACACATTGAACAAACAACCATTCACACTCACATTCACACCTACGGTCAATTTAGAGCCATCAATTAACCTAACCTGCATGTATTTGGCCTGTGGGAGAAATCGGAGCACCTGGAGGAAACCCACGCAGACACAGGGAGAACATGCAAACTCCACACAGAAAGGCCCCTGTTGACCACTGGGCTCAAACCCAGAACCTTCTTGCTGTGAGGTGACAGTGCTAACCACTACACCACTGTACCACCCATAAAGCTAAATATCTAAAACATATTTCAGGTTACATGTATTATGGTGCACTTGGGCCACTGTCTATGAGCTTGATGAGTATGTTTTTACAGTACTTCAAAATACAGCTTCATAAAAATCAGATTGCAGGCTCTGTCGTACTGTAGATGTGGTTGTACAGCTTGTATTGATTTTTCTTCTTTACTTTAATGCAGGTTAAGTGATATGTGGCTTTTTTTCAATGCATATGTACTCAGTTACACCTTAGACAGTTTCTCAGCTACTGCAGATTTAATTATATCTCTCTGTCTATTAGGCTAGTTGTTAAAGGTCGCCCAGGAGGCTACAACACTCATCTTAATAACTTGTCTCAATGAGTGACTGATCATTTTACTTTAATTATTGTTGATTACTATCATTAGATCCTTGCTTTCTGTCTCTTAGTGGCTTAGATTAATACCCATTATGGCAACTACTTCTTAAAGCTAATTGTCTGCCAACTATGAGTGGCACTGGGGGGGGCTAATCAAGTAAAGTGTCCTAATTTCAAAAGTATACTTTATTATCCATGAAGCCCCTGACAGCATAGATAAGACAAATGCTTTCACTGAGAATAAGTCTCCACTGTCCCATTTTAATCAAATTATCCAGCTTTTGGGAATATTTCTGGCATGTTTAAAATCTTGGGTTCAGCTAAACGGCACATGCACATGCACATGAATTAAATGTGTTACACACATGCTGAAATAAGGGCTTGCAGTGAATACAGATAAGGAATGCCACATAGCTGAGTTTAATAAATTTATCATCCATCCATTTTATATACTGCTTATGTGTCAGGGTTGTACTGGAAGCTGGAGTCAATCCTAGCTGATTTCAGGCACAAAGCCGGGTACATCCTGGGCAGGTCACCAATCTATCAGCTAACACAGAGACAAACAGCATTCACACCTATGGGCAATTTAGAGTAGCCAGTAATCTGCATATCTTTGGAATGTCGGAGGAAACTGAAGCAATGGGAGGAAAACCATGCAGGCACAGGGAGAACATGCAAACTCTGCACAGAAAGGCCCCAGGTGGTCATGTGGTTCAAACCCAGAACCTTCTTGTTTTGAGGTGACAGTGCTAACCACTGCACTGTGCCACCCTAATAATTTCATAATAATTAAATTATTGAACGAGATATTTTCGAGCCATGAAAATGACCAAACTGTGGTAACTTTGTCAAGGCTTCAGCTGAAAAATATTCACAAGATTGTTATAACCATAAAATCTATGCTCTGAATATTGTGAGGAGGGTGGGGTTGTGGTAAGAGATAAGGATAGTGTTGCTGGGAAAAAGAAAATCTTTCCTTTTGAAATATTTTAAGCTGTCATAATATATATGTGGAGCTTATAACTTTAACCAACACATTTCTGCAGCAAAGGTAAACTCCTTTCCATTTTGATATTAGCCCAAAGGCTTACTCCAGCAGAATTTCCCTTCTGTCTCACTAATTCTGTTTTTTGCTTGGCTCTGCATGGAAGAGAGCTTGTGACTTAAACTTGTTTAAATCTACCTTGTTTGTGTGCATACTTCTGTGCATGAAAGTGTTCACCAAAGTGAAAACTCTATTTTGCACAGAAGATTTGGCGTATACATTATAATCCCTTGATCGTATCAGTCAAACATTTGAGAAAGCATTCCTCTAGTTTAATTTACAAGTGTGTGTGTGTGTGTGTGTGTGTGTGTACCAATCAGATATGACATTAAAAATGATCATATTGGATTAAGTCTGATCTTCTTGAAATGCAAATCACGTATTTACTGAAGACTGTTTCAAACTGAATTAGTCTTTTTCTTTTGTTAAGGGCATTTTCAACAATCAGAACATCTAACCCCACCACTGTGTGTGTGTGTGTGTGTGTGTGTTTTAAAGGTCAAGTACTGCTTGTTGACTAGTTCATGTATCTGCTATAGTTTTGCATTCTGATTAATGTTTATGAGACTGGAATAAAACATTCATCCCAAATATGAGATGCATAATCATAAATCAAAAGAACATGCAATCCACACTTTCCCCTAACTCCTAGTGCTTACATTTATTACTTAAATGGAGTATCCCACTGAGATATTTGGCATTTGTTAAGGAATTGTTTTTGTTTTCCAAATATGTGATGAGTTGATCAGAGACTAGTTTGCCCCTGATTTTCTCCTTCTCGATTTTTTGGTGGCTCTGATCTAGCAGTCTGTCTCCTCCCAGTCTGTGTTACCTCTGCTGGACTCTGGTTCCTTCCCAGTTCAGACCTAATTATACCATCTGTCTGTTGGGTTTCATCAAGTTCTCTGTGCCAGTATCTGAGACTGCACTGTAGCAGCATTGGACATGCTTTAACTCCAACACAATTTCAGTTATGCCCCCACACCACTTTCTCTCACTCTCTATTTGTTTCTCTCTTTATATCAATACTCTCTCACACCACCACCATACACAGACAGTGTTCCATGTTTGATGAGCCATGGCTAGCGTGGGTTGTTTCTGGCTCTATACAGCCTAGGTCTGTGTTGGACATTCTAAAAGCAATTATCCTTTGCTAAGTATTAATGGACATTGGGTAAGAAAGAAATGAACTCTAGCATGTCTCAAAGAAATGGTGAGATTTCAGCAGTGAAACTAAGCAAACTCTAATGCTGTGTTTGGATTGTCCTGTTGTCCACTCACTAATTCACTCACTCTCTCACTATATAGTGTTCACTACATAGAAGACTCACTAGCGGATAAGGGCAGACAGCTGTTGATACATTTTGAACACTAGTGGCATGTTACGCTGCTATATAATTATGCATTGAATGCTTGTGATTATTATCTCTGTCACATAAACAAATGCCATGGACACCAACATTGCATTTTTGCATAAGTAGGGGAGGGTGGCAAGACTTGGGACAGGGGAAACTTAGGACAGTTTATATTCCCATGAATTAATTTCAACTAGTTAGGTTTTAGATTAGATCAGAAGTTAGATGTTGCCCCTTAGAGTAACCTAGTTCCTTTGTAGCCACAAAGCTGGACACTGCAGCAAGGTATGTGCAGTCAAAGATTTTTGTCAAGCAACTCTTGTATTTTCTACTTCACAATCCACCTCCATTCAATGGTGTAATGTGTGCTGGTGAATTTGGGATTTGTTAGGAATTAAAGCATGTGGCCAAGAGTTACCATATATAGTATTATTTATTAAACTTAAATTGTAGGGGGAAAACTGTAGTATGCGAGCGGGTGGGTGGAGCACAGAAGTACGGCAGGCCAGAACTGAGTTCCAAAAAAACTCCTTATTTTCCACTTTTCAGTGTAACATTATTCTCCTAGCCACGCACGCACGCACACATACAAGTCGCCTGGTTGGGGAGAGAGCTCCCTTCCTCTGCTCTCTCTCTCCTAATATAGGGTGCGGTCACTGGGGAAGACACACAAACACAGATGAACAGACATCAGCTGCAGTGATTCTGCCACTTACCTTCCCTGACTCCACCCTCCGGTCACAGACCAATGCTTGACCATGCCCCCGCTGCCACATACCCCCACTGCCCAACTCAGGCTGGGCAGCCATCTGGCCTGCAGCCGACTCCCCCCACCACCACCCCTTGACGGGAGAGGAAGTCCGCCACGACCATCTGCGTCCCCGGCCTGTGGATCACCTTGAAATTAAAGGGCTGGAGTGCCAGATACTAACGGGTGATCCGCGTGTTGGCATCCTTCATGTGGTGCAGCCACTGGAGGGGTGTGTGGTCCGAACAGTGGGTGAAAGGGTGCCTCAAGAGGTAGTAGCGGAGGGAGGGGACCGCCCACTTGATCGCCAGGCACTCTTTCTCTATGGTGCTGTAGTGCCCCTCACGCACTGACAGCTTCCTGCTGATGTAGAGCAAGGGGCGGTCCTCCCCCTCCACCTCCTGGGACAGAACAGCCCCCAGGCCTCTGTCTGAGGCATCCGTCTGCAACATAAAGGGGAGAGAAAAGTCAGGGGAGTGTAACAGTGGCCCCCCCACACAGTGCAGCCTTCACCTCAGAGAAAGCCTGCTGGCATTGCTCTGTCCACTGGACCGGATCTGGTGCCCCTTTTTAGTGAGATCAGTCAGTGGGCTGGTGACGTCCGAATAATTAGGTATAAACCTACGATAGTAGCCAGCCAGCCCCAGGAACTGTCTCACCCCCTTTTTGGTCTTGGGCCTTGGGCAGGCCACAATTGCTGCTGTCTTATTAATTTGGGGACACATCTGCCCATTGCCCAAGTGGAAACCCAGATACCGTACTTCCACCCGCCCAATTGCACACTTCTTTGGGTTGGCTGTGAGACCCGCTCACCTCAGCAACCCAAGGACGGCCCTCAGGTGTTGGAGGTGCTGTGGCCAGTCGTTACTATAGATTATGATGTCGTCTAAGTATGCGGCCGCATAGGTGGCATGGGGGCGGAGGACCCTCTCCATAAGCCGCTGGAATGTAGTGGGCGCCCCAAACAACCCAAAAGGAAGTGTGACAAATTGGTGTAAGCCAAACGGTGTGGAAAAGGGTGTTTTTTCTCGGGATAGTGGAGTCAAGGGATCTGCCAATAACCCTTTGTCAAATCCAGTGTCGAATAAAAACAAGCTGTGCCTAGTCAATCCAGCAACTTGTCAATATGAGGCATTGGGTATGCATCGAATTTAGACACCGCGTTGACTTTTCTATAGTCTACCAGACCGACCCGTCAGCCTTGGGAACCAAGACCACCGGAAGAAGAAGAAGAATCTGCTCCAGTCACTGTGGGACTCCTCAACGATGCCCATTTCGAGCATGGCCTTGCGTTCTTCCCGAACCACCTTTTTCTTGTGTTCAGGCAGCCTGTAAGGGTGGCTACGCACTACCACCCCCAGGGGTGTCTCAATGTGGTGTTCTATGAGGCAGGTGCAGCTGGGCAGGGGCGAGAACACGTCCGAAAATTCGGTCTGCAACTGGGCAACCTCCATGAGTTGGGTCAGGGAGAGGTGGTCTCCACAGGGGACCGGAGAGGTACGCGATATCAATGTTCCCTTTTGAACTTCCGGCCCCAGCTCTGCCTTCTCCGGAACCACCGACACCAACGCCATGGGGACCTCCTCATTCCAGAGTTTCAGCAGATTGAGGTGGTAAATCTGTAGCACCCCGCCCCTGTCCATCCGCCTCACCTCATAGTCAATGTCCCTGACTCACCGTGTGACCTCAAAGGGTCCTTGCCACTTGGCGATCAATTTGGAGCTCGACGTAGGCAACAGTACGAGTACTTTATCTCCTGGTGCGAACTCCCTAAGGCGTCTACCCCTGTTGTACAGGTGGATTTGACGTTCTTGGGCCTGCCACAAATTCTCCTGGGTTAGATGTGTGAGTGTGTGGAGTTTTGTGCACAGGTCGATAACATATTGGATTTCATTTTTGCTTGATGAAGGTTCCTCCTCCTAATTTTCCCACAGTACATCTAGGATGCCATGCGGCTTATGCCCATATAATAATTCGAATAATTCGGTTTTGTGTTTTTAGGTAAGAACAAACATATTATGAAAGTTAATTTTTTTTAACTTAGTTGACCTTTAAGATCTGCAGTTATTTAGAAATGGCTCTAAGAGACATTCCTGAGTTGTGTACATCTACAATCCTCTTTCTCAGATCTGCACTGAGCTCCTTGGACTTTCCCATTTTACTGTGTGTTGGTCAATCCAATGAGTGTTGTAAACAAACCCTTTTTATGAAGGCACAGAGAAGCTACCAGCTGTAGTCAATCATAATCACTAAGAGGAAGTTAAGAGGCCTTGGTCTTGGCAAGATAAGAGACATTTTGGAAGTCTCAGCACCTCTGAATTAATAATCTACCGTAAGTGTGCGTATGTAAATTTTTGACCCTGTATGTATAACTTTGACCCTGTGTTGATTTCAGAAAACCCAAAGAAAATTAAAACTTGTGCACCAAATTCTAGTGTTTTTTTTTTTTATTAAAGATGTATGCTGTAAAATCATTCTGCCACAGAAAAAGAACAGTTCAAAGAAATTACTGAAAGCCCAAATATTGCCATGACATTCATATCCAAGATGACATTCATGTTACTGTATGTAAACTTCTGATCACAACTGTATGTGCACTTGTATGTGATGTGCAAGCAATGAACTGTGCAACATTGGGTTGAGGTAGTTTGTTGTGAAGTTTTCCAGAATAAATAATAAATATAGCTATTTATAAATACGGGGTGGTATGGGTATGTTACAGGAATGTAGGGGGTGTAGGTGTATTGGTGTTGTGCAAACAAGGTCCAGTAGGTGCTCTCCTGGTTGAGGGACCAAATGTTCTGCAGAAAGAAGTTCCTCTTCATTCTCTCTGTGTTAGCCTTCAGGGAGTGGAATTGCTTCCCTGACTGCAACATCTGCCCATTGTTCAGATGGCTAAGGTTCTTCATTGTCTCCCTGGTCTTAGTCCAGCACTGCTTGCTGTATAGACTACCACAGAAAAAGAATAGTTCAGAGAAATCATTGAAAGCCCAAATATTGCCATGACATTCATATCCAAGATGACATTCATATCACTGTATGTAAACTTCTGACCACAACTGTATATGACAAGCTGAGAAACTAATGTTGTGGCAAGAGGAAATAGTAAATAATCTCTAATGCAATATGAATCTGACTGCTACCTGCAAAGAATTTCATACAATCTACAAAAGCTGAAAACTTGTCCCAAGTCTCCACGCTCTCCCCAACACATTTTACTTGGAAGATCTTGTCACAGTCTTGAAATACAAACCCCACTTCCAGAAAAGTCGGGGTATTTTCCAAAAAAGCAATAAAAACAAAAATTTGGGATTCATTAGTATATGTGAACCTTTATTTTACTGACAAAAGTTGAAAGAAAAGATTTTCAATAGTTTTATTGACCAACTTAATTGTATTTTGTATATATAAATGAAGTTAGAATTTGATGCCTGCAACACACACAAAAAAGGTGAGACAGAGGCATTATTACCATTGTGTTACATCACCCTTCCTTTTAATAACAGTTTTTAATCATATAGGAACTGAGGATACTAATTCCTGCAGTTTTACAATTGGAATTTTTGTTCATTTGTGCTTGATACAAGACTTCAGTTGCTCACCAGTCTGTGATCACCATTTTCTGATTCTCCTCTTCATGATGCACCATACATTCTCAATAGGAGACAGATCTGGACCAGCAGCAGGCCAATCAAGCACATGCACTCTGTGTCTACAAAGACACACTGTTGTAGCCCGTGAAAAATGAGGCCTGTCATTGTCCTGCTGAAATAAGCATGGACTTCCCAGGAAGATATGTTGCCTTGGTGGCAGCATATGACTCTCTAAAATCCCAATATATGCCTCTATGTCAATGGTACCTTCACACACATGCAACTTACCCATGCCGTGGGCACTGAAATACCCCCATACCATCACAGATGTTGGCTTTTGCACCTTTTTCTGATAAAAAACTGGATGATCGTGTTCACCTTTGGCATGAAAAACTTGACATCCAGTTTTCCTGAAAACAAGCTGAGATTTAGACTTATCTGACCACAGCACACACACTGTAAAAAAAGAATAGTCGAGAATACTTGAAATTTCAAGGCAACCGTCTGCATTAAGAATTTTATGTTTTGCCAACGATGTATGCCCATGATAATCCAAACTATGATAACACTGTTATCTTTATTAAGAATTCTTAATTAAGTCAATTTTCAGTTCCTCATTCTGCCAACATAGATTTCTCTTTTTGCTGAACAGTGGCATTCACAGTAGTACAAAAAGGCAATTGAGGTTATCACAATTTTTTTTTTACCTTTATTTGGATAGGACAGTGTAGAGACAGGAAATGAGCACGAGAGAGAGGGGGAGGGATCGGGACATGACCTCAGGTCAGAATCGAACCCGGGTCCCCGGATTTATGGTACTGTATGGCGCCTTATCCACCTGAGACACGACAACATGAACTTGAATCGGAGAGAGAACCGCATTGCCCAGCCCTTGCATTTGGGAGAGGAAACCCCGTGTCTTGGTCATTAAGAGCATGCGCTGAATAAACACCTGTGGCAATTATGTATTTTCAATTCAGATTATTCAGTATTGCATATTTACACATCATTGAGGTGCACCCTATCAGTTTGATGTGGATTTTTCTGTTCGTTAATAATTATTCATATTTTCTTGTCCATTCAATTGTGAATATGGAATTACTTGAACAAAGCATAATTCTATTTTTTAGAATTATCCACATCAAGAAAAATCCACATCAAACTGATAGGGTGCACCTCAATGATGTGTAAATATACAATAGTGAATAATCTGAATTGAAAATACATAATTGTCACAGGTGTTTATTCAGCGCATGCTCTGAATGACCAAGACACGTGGTTTCCTCTCCCAAATGCAAGGGCTGGGCAACACTGTAAAAAAAAATAGTTGAGAATACTTGAAATTTCAAGGCAACAGTCTGCATTAAGAATTTTATGTTTTGCCAACGATGTGCCCATGATAATCCAAACTATGATAAAACTGTTATCTTTATTAAGAATTCTTAATTAAGTCAATTTTCAATTCCTCATTCTGCCAACATAGATTTCTCTTTTTGCTGAACAGTGGCATTCACAGTAGTGCAAAAAGGCAATTGAGGTTATCACAATTTTTTTTTTTTAGATTTTTTTGGGGCTTTTTTCACCTCTATTTGGATAGGACAGCATAGAGACAGGAAATGAGCAGGAGATGACCTCAGGTCAGAACCGAACCCAGGTCCCCGGATTTATGGTATGGCGCCTTATCCACCTGAGCCACGACAATTTATTATTAAACTATACATGCCTTTTTTCATTGTTCTACACAATTACAAAACTTCAATATTGAAATAAAGTTTTTAAAACCCACATCGTGGGTATGGCGTCGTGGCTCAGGCGCCATACCATAAACCCGGGGACCCAGGTTCGATTCCGACCTGAGGTCATTTCCCGATCTCTCTCCCGCTCGTTTCCTGTCTCTACACTGTCCTATCCAAATAAAGGTGAAAAAAGCCCCCCCAAAAAGTCTGATAACCTCAATTGCCTTTTTGTACTACTGTGAATGCCACTGTTCAGCAAAAAGAGAAATCTATGTTGGCAGAATGAGGAATTGAAAATTGACTTAATTAAGAATTCTTAATAAAGATAACAGTTTTATCATAGTTTGGATTATCATGGGCACATCATTGGCAAAACATAAAATTCTTAATGCAGACTGTTGCCTTGAAATTTCAAGTATTCTCAACTATTCTTTTTTTACAGTGAATGTGGTTCTCTCTCTGGTTGAAGTTCATGTTGTTGTGGCTCAGGTGGATAAGGCCCCATACCATAAATCCGGGGGCCTGGGTTTGATTCTGACCTGAGGTCATTTCCTGATCTCTCTCTCCTGCTCATTTCCTGTCTCTACACTGTCCTATCCAAATAAAGGTGAAAAAAGCCCCAAAAAAATTTGTGATAACATCAATTGCCTTTTTGTACTACTGTGAATGCCACTGTTCAGCAAAAAGAGAAATCTATGTTGGCAGAATGAGGAATTGAAAATTGACTTAATTAAGAATTCTTAATAAAGATAACAGTGTTATCATAGTTTGGATTATCATGGGCACATCGTTGGCAAAACATAAAATTCTTAATGCAGACGGTTGCCTTGAAATTTCAAGTATTCTCAACTATTCTTTTTTACAGTGCATTTCCACTGTCTTTCAGTTCATCTGAGATGAGTTTGGGCCCAGAGAAATCAGCAGTGTTTCTGCACAGACATTCATATCCAAGATGACATTATGTCACTGTATGTAAACTTCTGACCACATCTGTATGTGTGGTTGTATGTGATGTGCAAACAATGAACTGTGCAACATTGGGTTGAGGTAGTTTGCAGTGAAGTTTTCCAGAATAAATAATAAATATAGATATTTATAAATATGGGGTGGTATGGGTATGTTACAGGAATATTGAGGTTTTTCACCCACGTGACCAAGTCATGTGATGCATCGTTAAGCTGCCATTTTGGACGTCACGGCTTGAATCAGTTTGAATGCGAGGAAGGCAACAAACGAAAAACATAAAAGAAAAAGGAGCGAGATGCAGAAAACACCTTCACTATCCAGCGACGTAGGGCATTTACAGGGCGAGCAGAGGGAGAGGTATTTTCAAAAATTGAGGTTAGCAGGCTTAGAGAACGACGTTTACCTGCTTCCACCAGGATTGTTCACTGACGTACGGAAGTACACGAAGCCCTCGTCTTTACCTGACTTTGGCCCACATGATCTGTATACCTATGTCGTTAAAAACCCATCGCCATACACAGGTATTGATCTGAAAGCGTATAAGAGTTTGGATGCCTACAAATATTTTGTGTCAGGCTGGGTAACATGCCTACATCAGTGGGTCGTCCCTGGAGCCGGTGGTCGCCATCTTATTACAGCTAAGGTTTGTTCACATTTTCATTTACTTTCGGTCCTCAGGATAAACAAAATGTTATTAAATGTCATTGAAATAACTTCTTAGTCTGTTGAGACATGGCCCGTTATAAATTTGCTGTTACCAGGCAATGACCAAGAACTGTATTATTAGGGTCGGTGTCTGTGTTGTAGCAGTGTACTAGCAGCTAGCTGTTAGAACTAGCTAATGTCAACAACATAGTAGCTAGTATGTTACTGTAGCAATGTTTACGTTCAGTCATTTGGATGACTGTTAAAACCTTTCAGTCTCAAGTTTTTCCTTTACTGTATTTACTAGTTTACTGTAATTATGATCCAGCAGCTATTTACACCGGATCCAGTGTAAATAGCTGCCGGAGTGCGCTCCAGCTTGCTCCCCCTCAAATTAAGCAGCGCACTCCGGGAGCAAGCCAGAGCACGCTGCTTAATTTGAGGGGGAACAAGCCGGAGCGTGCTCCGGAACCTCGGCCGGAGCACTCCAGGAGCAAGCCGGAGCGCGCTGCTTAATTTGAGGGGGAGCAAGCCGGAGCACGCTCCGGAACCTCGGCCGGAGCACTACGGGAGCAAGCCGGAGCGTGCTGCTTAATTTGAGGGGGAGCAAGCCGGAGCGCGCTCCGGAACCTCGGCCGGAGCACTCCGGGAGCAAGCCGGATCTGGTGTAAATAGCTGCCGGATCATAATTACAGTAAACTAGTAAATACAGTAAAGGAAAAACTTGAGACTGAAAGGTTTTAACAGTCATCCAAATGACTGAACATAAACATTGCTACAGTAACATACTAGCTACGCCCTGTGATGACCTGGCGACTTGTCCAGGGTGTACCCCGCCTTTCGCCCGTAGTCAGCTGGGATAGGCTCCAGCTTGCCTGCGACCCTGTAGAAGGATAAAGCGGCTAGAGATAATGAGATGAGAGACATACTAGCTACTATGTTGTTGACATTAGCTAGCTTGACCTTCAAAATGGCGGACACCGGGGCATCACGTGACCCTGTGACGTCAGGTGAGATACCTCAATAGGTGGTGTAGGTGTGTTGGTGTTTCATATATTTCATTGGATGAATGGCTTGCATAATACAGTTTCAGGTTGCATTTCTGGATGCAGTGACAGACTCTGTTAAGTAACAATGGTTTCCCAAAGTACTCCCGAGCCCATGCGGCTATATTTATCATATTTGCATGATGATTTCTCAGGCAGTGCCTGAATCTTGCATTGAGAAATGTTCTTTTTGAATTGACTAACAATTCTCTCATGAATTTTGGCACAAAGGGGTGAGCCAAGACCCATCCATGCTTGCACAGACTGAGCCTTGGTGCATGCTCCTTTTATACCCAATCAACCAATTACCAGTTAACCTGCTTGTTGTGAACTCTTCCAAAACTTACTTATTTGAATATCCTATAAGCTTTCCAGCCTTATTTTGCCTCTGTCCCAACTTTTTTCGAGTGTGTAACAGGCATTAAATTTGAACTTTGTTTATATGCACAAAATACAATTAAAAGATATGGGACATGGATTTTTACCTGGGCATAATTATGTATAAAGGACATAAGAAATGCCATCTAAATCACTGCAGGGCATCAAAAATGTGAAAATCATCACATTATTCAAGTTTTTCTATACATCAGCGTAAAACAAGGATTCGTTAATGAGCTAGGTGGTCACGTGACCCGTGACATCACAAAACCTTTCCAAGGAGCCAGCGCTTGGGAATCTAATGTAAACAGGTTACCGAAATGGACACCATCGACAGTGATATTCCCGATGTTTCACAGAGATGTGAAGTTAGACCCTATCAATTCGAACCGATAGCTGGAAATTCACATGAACATGGATCTTGTCTTTACTCTGACGGGTCAGATGATTCTGAGAGTGAGAGTTCATTCAATCCCCATGAAACTGAAAGCGGTCGGCTCGATAACACTTCCTGGTAAGTTAAAAACAATTCTGCTCAAAGGCTAATGATCTGTTGAAAGAAGTATTATTTTTGTATCATACATTGAAAGTTCATCATAGATCTAGCTAAAGTCCGTTGCAAGCTAGTTTTTTTTTTGCTGATATTTTTCGAGTTTGATTGAGATACAATGCTTCCAGAGTCCGAGATGAAAACATTCAAAATGGCGAAACGAGTCAGAATTATGATAATCAATAATTGATACACCCCAAATTATAATACTAATCCTTACCTCGGCTTTCAGTCGCTTAGCGCAGAGGTCTTCAACAAGGGGGTCGCGAAATCGCACTGGATCACTCATATCAACAAAAATATTCCTGCCCTGTCCCCTGGCCTCCGTGCAGGGGTGCAAACAGCGCGCCTTTCGGCGGATGCCGCCTTTTTCACGTCTGAATCACGCAGATCCGATTTAAAAAAAAAAAAAATAGCGATGTTGGTTCATGGAGCATGAGGCATGAAGTGTAAGGATGAGAGAGAGGCAGTTTGGGTCGGGAAGCTGCACACATTTGTGCAGCCTGGTGCAGGTGTGCGCGGCTTCCCGATTTGAACTGTTTTTTTTCTCATCCTTATGCTTCCTGTTTCATGTTTCATGAATTAATATCGCTCAGTACCTGAGTATTAATGTTGAAAGCATCCTCAGTGAAATGGTCCGAATACAGTTTGTGGGAAACAGTAGGTGCAAAGTTTTTTTCAACATGTGTTCTGTAAAGTTGTCCTACCAAGCCTACTGCGCATGCGCGAATCCTACTGCGCATGCGCAGGTGAGCCCACACTTTCCTCAGCTTCGGGTCCTTGGGGAATGCAAAAAAACTTACTCCAGGGCATTTCCCATTGGAATTATTGCAACCATAAGCAGCACAATACACCATGATGTCCAATGTATGATGTCCAATGTACTTTAAAGACTATAAAAACAATTTTCTTGTCATCCACTTCTCCATTCATCTACTCGCTTGTGCTGTTCCCGAAAGTTTTTGTGACGTATGATCACGTGACAGCGGCTCTTCCGGTTGCAAAAAATGCATATCGGAAGTCGAGCAGAAATGCCATATAATCATCACAAATATAACGATTTTGCTGAATTTAATAGATGATTTTGTATTTGTTGATGCAATTAATTCATATTTTTAATGGAAAGAAACTGATATAGCGTGCTTTTATGTTTCATGTCCCATATCCTTTAAGTTGATCAGTACAACCATTGAAAATCTTTTCTTTGTATCTTTGTCAATTAAATCATGGTTCATGTGAATTAACAAATCACAGATTTTTATTTTTATTGCATTTTGGAAAATATCCCAACTTTTCTGGAAATGGGGTTTATAAAAATTAAATATAAAATTTTTATAAACACTTTTAATAAAACTCTAAAACTGACATTACAGGCTGCAATGCATGATGGTCTTGCTCAACTGATGTAGGGTCCAGCTTGTTTACACTACATTTTAGTGTGGCCTCATTACAATTTTGTAGTGCACTATATAGTAAATTTAATTTACAATTGAGAATTTGAACAGCACTACAAAATGGCTTATTCACTATATAGTGGACTGTATAGTAGGTGAGTGGATGTTTTGAAGACAGCATACCGTAAGTGATTGATAAAGGAGCTTGGATGAAGACATTTCACCAGGCAGACAGGATGTGATGGTCAGAAAAGTGCCCTTTTTAACCCAATTACATTGGACACCTGACAGTCTAGCTAGCGGAAATACAAATGGAATTATGAGGTAGTGTTAAAATTTCTCTTTGATATCATTGATTTCCAGCAGGAAACCATCTCCTCTACAGAGCTATATTCTTCATTTACACCCACATCCTAAGAAACATTTCTAGAGTTTATCTGAGAGACAATTTTATACTTGATATAAAGGGAAATTTAGGCAGTGTGGGAGGGTTGGGGGATTTAGATTGGATTTACAATTGGCATGAGAATGGGATTAGGATGTGAAAGCGTGGTGATATGTTCGACACATTATGTCTTTTGGTGCCATTTGAAATTGAATATGTGGGTCAAATGCATAAAACAAAGTGGTGCTTAGCCCCCATTTTTCACACTCAGTCATTTTTGGAAATGTATTCAGTGAGTAGTGGACTTAGGACTGGGTTGGTCTTGATTCAGGGGTTAAGTTTGTGTGGCCTTGGCAACATACACACTTAATGCAATTTTTTTGCAACTGTTTATCTGTTATCATAATTAACAACCTGGTGAAGAAGGCCCGTCAATATATTTACCACCTTAGATGCCTCAAGGAATTTAAACTGTCATTGAAGGTGCTAAGGAACTTTTACACCTGCACCACTGAGAGCAACCTGATGGAAAGCATCACAGCTTCATTTGGGAACAGCACCAAGCAGGACAGGTGGGCTCTCCAGAGGGTGGTGTAATTAGATGAGTGCACCATCCACACTTGGCTCTGTTACTTGCAGTCTATTTACAGCAAGCGGTGCTGGACTAAGGCCAGGGAGATAATGAAGAACCTTAGCCATCCAAACAATGGACTCTTCTCTCTGTTGCAGTCAGGGAAGCAATTCCACTCCCTGAAGGCTAACACAGAGAGAATGAGGAGGAACTTCTTTCTGCAGGCCATTTGGTCCCTCAACCAGGAGAGCACCTAGGACTGGACCTTGTTTGCACAACACCAATACACCTACACCCCCTACATTCCTGTAACATACCCATACAACCCCATATTTATAAATATCTATATTTATTATTTATCCTGGAAAACTTCACTGCAAACTACCTCAACCCAATGTTGCACAGTTCATTGTTTGCACATCACATACAACTGCACATACAGTTGTGATCAGAAGTTTACATACAGTGACATGAATTTCATCTTTAATATAAATGTCATGGCAATATTTGGGCTTTCAGTAATTTCTTTTAACTGTTCTTTTTCTGTGGCAGAATGATTGTACAGCATAAAAAAACACTAGAATTTGGTGCACAAGTTTTAATTTTCTTTGGGTTTTCTGAAATCAACACAGGGTCAAAATTATACATACAAGGTCAAAAATTTACATATGAACACTTAGATTATTAATTCAGAGGTGCTGAAACTTCCAAAATGTCTTTTCTCTTGCCAAGGCTGAGGTCTCTTAACTTCCTAGTGATCATGATTGACTACAGCTGGTAGCTTCTCTGTGCCTTCATAAAAAGGGTTTGTTTACAGCACTCATTGGATTGACCAACACACAGTAAAATGGGAAAGTCCAAGGAGCTCAGTGCAGATCTGAGAAAGATGAGCGTAGATGTACACAACTCCAGAATGTCTTTTGGAGTCATTTCTAAACAACTGCAAATTCCAAGATCAGTTCAAACAACTGTATGCAAGTTATTGTGAGGTGTAGCCTTTGGATGGTTAGGAACAACCTGGGAACTACCATGGCACAGCCCTGTCATGAACTGGAAGCTGATGGATCACTATCTACAATTCAGATCACCATGGACTAAGAGGCTGCTATCCAAGACATAACCCTCTGCTCCAAAATTGACACCTTCAAGCAAAATTAAAGTTTGAAGCTGACCACACAGACAAAGGGAAAAAAAGCCTTCCAGAGGATAGCTGTATGGTCAGATGAGACAAAGATTGAGTTGTTTGGCCAAAATGACCATGATGTACAGTGGAACACTTTACCAGCTAGTGGTGGTGGTAGGATCATCATGGTCTGGGGCTGTTTTGCTGCCAGTGGAACTGGTTCATTGCACAAAGTGGATAGAATAATGAAGAAGGAGGAGTACCTCAGAATTTTTCAGCATAAATCATCAGAAACTTGAACATGACTTGGGACTTACAAGATGACAATGAACCCAAACACACATCAGAGCTGATTGTGGAGGACAAAGAAGGCAAATATTAAGCTTAAAACAAGTCCTGACTTCAACCTTATTGAAAATATATGGACCATGCTTATACTGTAAGTCGAGTCCATGCCATGAAAAAGAAAAAAAAAATCATTGACCTTTACCAATTCTACTATGAAGAGTCATAAAATATCCAAACAGAATTCTGCAAGAAGCTTGTTCATGGTAAACAAAAATGTTTGCTTAAGGTGAATCTTGTGAAACCTATGTGCACAACAGCACTTACAAGTCAAGATAAAAGCGCTTTTCATGAGTGCTTTTATAGCGATATAGAATAGCTAAAGGTGTAACCACTTTCAGCGCTCAAACGGTGCACTTGTGTAGCACTTTTGTAGCAGTCAGATATAGCGCTTTCATCACAGTAAATATAGCACTTCTGTAGCACTTCTATAGCATTTCTATTCTGCTTACATAGCTATTTTATAGCACTTATATAGCTCTTATATCTCACTTATGTAGGACTTAGATACTATTGTACAACCCCGATTCCAAAAAAGTTGGGACAAAGTACAAATTGTAAATAAAAACAGAATGCAATAATTTACAAATCTCAAAAACTGATATTGTATTCACAATAGAACATAGACAACATATCAAATGTCGAAAGTGAGACATATTGAAATTTCATGCCAAATATTGGCTCATTTGAAATTTCATGACAGCAACACATCTCAAAAAAGTTGGGACAGGGGCAAGAAGAGGCTGGAAAAGTGAAAGGTACAAAAAAAGGAACAGCTGGAGGACCAAACTGCAACTCATTAGGTCAACTGGCAATAGGTCATTAACATGACTGGGTATAAAAAGAGCATCTTGGAGTGGCAGCAGTTCTCAGAAGTAAAGATGGGAAGAGGATCACCAATCCCCCTAATTCTGCGCCAACAAATAGTTGAGCAATATCAGAAAGGAGTTCGACAGTGTAAAATTGCAAAGAGTTTGAACATATCATCATCTGCAGTGGATAATATCATCAAAAGATTCAGAGAATCTGGAAGAATCTGTGTGCATAAGGGTCAAGGCCAGAAAACCAGACTGGGTGCCCGTGATCTTCGGGCCCTTAGACGGCACTGCATCACATACAGGCATGCTTCTGTATTGGAAATCACAAAATGGGCTCAGCAATATTTCCAGAGAACATTATCTGTGAACACAATTCACTGTGCCATCCGCCGTTGCCAGCTAAAACTCTATAGTTCAAAGAAGAAGCCATATCTAAACATGACCCAGAAGCGCAGACATCTTCTCTGGGCCAAGGCTCATTTAAAATGGACTGTGGCAAAGTGGAAAACTATTCTGTGGTCAGACGAATCAAAATTTGAAGTTCTTTATGGAAATCAGGGACGCCGTGTCATTCCAACTAAAGAGGAGAAGGACGACCCAAGTTGTTATCAGTGCTCAGTTCAGAAGCCTGCATCTCTGATGGTATGGGGTTGCATTAGTGTGTGGGGCATGGGCAGCTTACACATCTGGAAAGACACCATCAATGCTGAAAGGTATATCCAGGTTCTAGAGCAACATATGCTCCCATCCAGATGACATCTCTTTCAGGGAAGACCTTGCATTTTCCAACATGACAATGCCAAACCACATATTGCATCAATTACAGCATCATGGCTGTGTAGAAGAAGGGTCCGGGTACTGAACTGGCCAGCCTGCAGTCCAGCTCTTTCACCCATAGAAAACATTTGGTGCATCATAAAATGGAAGATATGACAAAAAAGATCTAAGACAGTTGAACAACTAGAATCCGACATTCGACAAGAATGGGTTAACATTCCTATCCCTAAACTTGAGCAACTTATCTCCTCAGTCCCCAGACATTTACAGACTGTTGTAAAGAGAAAAGGGAATGTCTCACAGTGGTAAACATGGCCTTGTCCCAACTTTTTTGAGATGTGTTGTTGTCATGAAATTTAAAATCACCTAATTTTTTCTCTTTAAATGATACATTTTCTCAGTTTAAACATTTGATATGTCATCTATGTTCTATTCTGAATAAAATATGGAATTTTGAAACTTCCACATCATTGCATTCCGTTTTTATTTACAATTTGCACGTTGTCCCAACTTTTTTGGAATCGGGGTTGTATATGGTATTTATACATCCTTCATTGCATCTGCTTTTAATGAAATAGAGCTCAAAGGCATGGAATACGTTTATAAATGTCTTATTTCTTAACAGCATAACAGAAAACATACCAAACTTTCATTCCATTCATAAAACCGCATCATCAGTTTTGGGGGTTTACGCTGAATATCTTGGGATAAACGCATCAATTTCCAAAATAAATATCAAGTATGCAGGTATCCTCCAAACGGTGAGCAGTATGGCCGAAAAGGAAACTTCAGTGTCATTGATCATCATTATCATCATCATCATCATCATTTATTGTCTCTGTGTGGCCATCAGCCTTTTCATTTGTGTTCTGAGGAACCACCATCTTGAGTCTCTTCACTTTTGCTCCAGCTGAACATAGTGTGTCCACTATGGCCATGTGGACGACTTTATCTAAATTGGCCCTCTCCATCGGGAAGGCCAATTTGACTGCTTCTGAAAGGTAATGCCCGTGAATAATATTGCCATCTTATGCATCTTTAACACTTACATAAAAAGTCTCATCTCATCTCATTATCTGTAGCCGCTTTATCCTGTTCTACAGAGTCGCAGGCAAGCTGGAGCCTATCCCAGCTGACTATGGGCGAAAGGCGGGGTACACCCTGGACAAGTTGCCAGGTCATCACAGGGCTGACACATAGACACAGACAACCATTCACATTCAATTTAGAGTCACCAGTTAACCTAACCTGCATGTCTTTGGGGGAAACTGGAGCACCCGGAGGAAACCCACAGGGACATGGGGAGAACATGCAAAGTCCACACAGAAAAGCCCTCGCCAGCCACAGGGCTCGAACCCGGACCTTCTTGCTGTGAGGCGACAGCGCTAACCACTACACCACCGTGCCGCCCTACATAAAACGTCATCAAATCATATTCCAGGAATATGAAAAATAAGGTCTGATAACATTAAACATTGATGAATGGTACTTTTTTTTTTACACCCGCCTGTATTATCAAAGTTAAATTACCAAGTCTTCATTAGGTAATGGATTTACCCCAAAACGAAAAATTTAACAGGCTGATGCAACCTTACATTTTCCCATCACAAATGATAGGACTATTCTAAGATCTGTATTACCATTATTTTGGTTAGTTGCCGATCGTTGCCTCATTGTTAAGTATGTAAAATCCTTGAAATACCACCGAGAATAAAACACGTTACACGTGCATGCCGTTGCCATTTTGTTTTAGATTCAGACAAGCTAGCAAGCTCCTCTCTGACTGGATGCATTTCTGGAGTCACTAGTGCCTTAAACGGGTGCAGAACAAAATCTACAACACATTGACTTTTGTATGAATCTGGTTTTCCTTAGATTTGCATGAAATTTAATTTGATTATAGTAACTAAATAAAATAAATATGAACCTATGCCTCCATTCTGTGGTCTCTCGTAATATTATGCTGTAAGGTGGCAGCACTGCCAGTAAATTCAGCTCACAGGCTCAGCTGTTTCTATCCCATAACCAGAGGTGGAAAGTAACGAATTACATTACTCGCGTTACTGTACTTGAGTAGCTTTTTTGTGTACTTATACTTTTTCAAGTAATTTTTAAAGAGTGTACTTTTACTTTTACTTAAGCATGTTTTCTTTTAAGTAGTGTACTTCGGTACATTTTACATCACAACCGTTACTTACTGAGTAAAAAAAATAAAAAAATAAAAAAAGGCTAAAACGGAGAAGGGGAAATGCGTTCTGGAAATGAATCATGGGAAGGACAGTTGTCGCGCGCACGAGTCTCACACAGACGATGGCGGACATGCACTGGCACTTTAAGGGGGGGGCTTCGGGGGGCTCAAGCCCCTGGGCCACAGCCAATCAGGGGCCTTGTAATATTAATAAAATAATAAACTGTCGGAATCGTGGGCCTACATTAATGTACGGATAGAAATAAGGTTAGAAATAAATGAGCGCACAGTAGCCTGCTGTAAGAGACATGGTGGATGTGGTTCGCGAAACAAACACCCACAACTGTACCAGAATAAAATGTAACAAAATGTAACATCACGCACGAAAGCGCGCCAAAGACTGCAGACTACTGAGACACAAATTTAGAGGCTTTGAAAGATGAAGCGTTCACATGTTAGCGGGGTGCATAAAAGGAAAAAAAAGAGAGAGATGCAGGTAATGATAGAATCGTTGCCTAAAGTCACAGACTTTTTAAGGTAAGGATCACCAATCTGTTCAGAATATCAGCTACTTATCAGTTATCAGCCGTACCAGCAGCTAGGCTATGTGCAGCTAGGCTAGATATGCTATGATCTGTCCAACAGTAAAATAAATCAGTTGTGATTTGAATACGTGTCGTGTGATTTGAGTTATAATCATGTTAGTATAATAGCATATTTCGATGGGGATAATAAAATGTCTAAAATGGCATCTACTGAAGAAATTGATGAAAAGATTGTAGCCTATAATTTTCACAGTTCGGGCGGCAGACAGAGTAAGCATACTGAGGGGAATAGCAATACAAAGCTAGCACAGATCCACATTTCTCGCTAGCTGTGTTGGGTGTGTTGTTAACCCGTGTGGATTTAAGTGAAATACTTGAGAAGTTCTGTGGTCAAGACAACGTTTTAAGATAAGGACACTTGATTATTAATGATTGCCCACCATGGATTGTTGTTGACGAAAGCCCCACATGATTTTGCCTTATGCAGCTACTGCTAGCGTCATGCTTTGAACTAGGTTAAGCTCATTTGCGTTAAAGGATGGGTTTATTGAAGGACTTTGATGTAGCTAGTTTCTTTTTAAAAAATCGTATGCTCAAAACAGTATGCCCGTGTTTATCATGTTTAACTTTTTTCTTGATGGAGTGCGTGAAATATTGTTGCAAGTGGTATTTCGATGCAGTCATGTCAAAAAGGCAGTTGAATGCACGGTCTTATTCAAGGAGAAGGAAGACTTGCATGATGCTTGAACATAGATCGGTAAAATAGACCCTAGTAGGACTTGGTTTCGCGTATTTCGGTCTGTAGAGTTATGAGTTTGGCCGCTGTCCATGGTGTTTACGTTTCATGTGGCCGCCGAGGCAAGTATCTTCATCATCATCATCATCATCATGTTCCCCTGTCAAAAGTTAAACTCTCTAGGGGTGCTTCTGCTGTCGCAGTTGCAGCAATTGCTCAAAGTTTGATTTGTCCATCATCATACGTCTTATCTGTTGGGTGTCTATGCCCAGCAGATTTTCCCATTTCGTCCATTTGTAACCATTTTTGTCAAACAGGAGCTGCTTTTACACTTGGTTATTGCCCATCCGGCAAACGTGAGCAATATATTTTAGTTGTTTTACGTAGCAGGATAGTTTTATATCCTGGGTTTCTGTCAGTTTCCGGAGGTCAGCATTGGACATCTTGTAGCTCCAGTCTATATCTTCATTTGTAGTGTTCTTTTGGTCAGGGGCATTCTTTCGTTTATATCCACCTTTAATCATTTTCCTTAGGAAGCCGTGCCACACTACCTCAATTTTGTGAATTTCACTGGATGATAGTTGCCATGCCTGTGTGCTGTATAGGAGGCGAGATCGAACGCATGCCACTAGGAACTTTATACGGGTTTTTAGTAGTATTCGGTGGTCAGTTAGAACGTGTTTCAGTTCATTCCATTTCATGAATGCAGCACTTATCCTAGCATGCAGGAAGTGTGAGGATTCATCACAGTTGCTGACATTATAACCAAGATATTTAAAGGTGCGGACGTTTTTAATATTAGTGCCGCCAAGGGAAATGATACTTGGTTTACATTTGATATCCTCATTGACGTTAAAAGCCATTGTTTCTGTTTTGACATATGATATTTGGAAACCAAAGCGGGTGTAGGTCTTATCATATAACTGAAGAATATTCTGAAGCTCCTCGATGAATCCAGCGAGTATGGCCTGATCATCTGCGTATAGAATCTCTGTTATGCAACCCTCTCCTGATGCTCGTGCTTTCATACGCATTTCTTTTGTGGATACCTCATTTGGAATGCAATATCTGAACTTGAAGCCTGTATCTGGGTACAGTTTTGATATCTCATGCTGTCCAATCCTGACAACAAAGTCCATATAGATATTAAAAACTGATGGCGATTCTAGGGCACCTTGTCTTGCAGTGAATGTTTGTTTTCATGCCGCCGAGCTATTTTTATGTATTTTATTTTTTAAAAGGACTTGTCTGTAGGTGTGTGTGTTTTATGTTTACAACACATAGGTCTACATTAGCGCATGCGCACTTGTGTGGTTATCTCTGGCCATGCCCCTGCGTGAAAGTTACGCAGTATCACTGTCCTGTCCGTGGTAATAATCAAACCGGCTCTGTAATGATAATGTACGCGTTCTTCTCTCCCTCTGTGGTCGGATGTGTTGAGCGATGTGAGCGTGGGCCTTGCCCAGCTACACTGAGCCAAACGTAACCTATCGTAGGCTTCTAGCCTAATTACGTGCTTACACTGTAAATGCTTGACACGTACCGGTATTGCAAATAAAATAAGAGTGTTTTCCTGGTCAACGGTAAGGGTAGGGTTGACAGGTAGCCTATGAGGGGCCTAGCCCCTGGGCCACGGGTGTTGATAAAGCGCCCCTGTGGACATGGAAGAGACCGAGGAACCTGTGGTGGACGACCCTGCAGAAAACGCAATTTCTTCCAGTAATGAAGTGCACCCCTGGCCCTACATACGTGATCACTTCAGCTTCATAGAGAAAAGGGGTGACAGTTTCATTATGCAATGCAGATTATGTGTGCCCAAGAAGACAACCATTGCGGCATACAAAAATTCGACGTCTAATCTGCGCAAGCGTGTTGAGGTAAGTATTGTCATTGGCATCATAATCACGGGCGCAGATAGAGGGTGGGACGGGTGGGATTCGTCCCACCCAGATTTAAATTCACCTCGTTCGGTCCCCCCCACTTATAGGGAGGAAAAAACATCTATGCTGTCTTTCTTTGCATAAGGCAAACCTCACGGAAAAATCAAAAGACTAATTACCATTCATTTTATTGAGGTGCACAGCAGTGTATACATAGTTGCAACAACTCACATAAAACAAAACAAAGACTGATATTCGGTTGGTTGAGCTGCGCAGACTGCACAGGTTGCGAGCTCGAGCTTGGTTGCTATGGTTACCCACAACAAGTTTGACAGGCATATCGGGGTTGGGGTTGTTTTGCTAGCAGCTTTGTCCCCCCCAGTTTTTTGTCCCCCCCAGTTCAAAAAACGTATCTGCGCCCCTGATCATAATGTTTCCTTTCCATAGTAAAACCGACAATAGGCTGGTTATATTCCAAAAATAGTGGATGGCATTGCTAATGTTGAAGTAGCAACCTGTTGGTACTGTAACATAACGGTAACTAGTCTGTTATTCGGTTGGCTAATCATGCAAGCAAGTTAGCTCACCAACCTGACGTGATCAGTCCTCCTACCATTCTACATCCAACAGGCCAGAAAGGAATACTAAGCAGAACAAATAATGTTTGAATTGAATTGTTCAATAACACACAGTGCACACAGGCAAGCTACGAGATTTCGGTGCAACATTTCACTTTCATATTTCGTGTACAATGCTTTGTGTGTGGTCAGGGCGATGTAAACGACATGACTGTGTGTATTGACCTTTTTTGTTTGTCTCAGTTTTAATGCAGCATTATTCTAAGCATTCAATTTGATACACTTCCTTTAAATAAAACATCTGGGTTGAGATGTACATATATCCTTGTTTCCTCTTCTTTTTCATTTTTGCACAACACAATGGAGGCAGAAAACACCTATTGTTAAAAGTAACATTTTACTTTTACTCAAAGTACATTTTAAATGATCTACTTTTTACTTTTACTTGGGTAGATTTTTTGTCTGGTAACTTTACTTGTACTTAAGTAAAATTTCATCAGAGTAACAGTACTTGTACTTGAGTATAATATTTTAGTACTCTTTCCACCTCTGCCCATAACCATATGACTTATGCCATAATGAAAATAAAGTAATAGGTATTAGGGTGTTCTGGAAAAGGAAAAAAAAAGCTTGTCCAGATTTGTTGCACATTAAATCGATTATCTCTTCCGTTAGTCCTTGGTCATCACTGATTTCAGCCATTTTTGCAAATGCTTCAAAGCAAAGCCAAAGGCATAACCCCAATGTAACTCAAAGTGATATTAATTTTTAAAAATCATTAATTAATTCAAACTGATATTAACACTTGACCTATTCCTCTAAGGGCCTAAGAATGAGAATTTCACTTTAATCTGCTTTACAATAATTAAAATGGATGTAAATGGGTCCGAGACTTTTGCGTGATGCAGTACCTGAAATACCTGGCACATATATGTAGGCTTGACAACAATGCCCTCCAAAAACAGGTCCTCTTCGACAGCTCAACTCCGAAAGCCGTTTGGTATAGAGTAGAGAAGGAGCTTGCTGTCGATGTACAGCAAGCACAGAAAGCAATGATGGAAAGGACAGACTTCCAGCTACTGCTGGATAGACGATTCCAGCAGTAGCACCCCATGGCTGTCTCCGACGCCTCCGGGGAAACTTGATGATGATGATGATGACTTACCTCAAGAAGTGTAGGCCCTAGGCCTAACGATGGTTTGCAGCTTAGGCATGGCCCTATGTGGCGATCTGTCCAAATGAAAGAACACTTTTCTGCTCTTTAACTGCTGCACTATGCAAGCACACTTTTCCGCTCTACAAGAACACTGCTGCACTATGCAAGCACACTTTTCCACTCTACAAGAACACTGCTGCACCATGCAAGAACACCAATGCGAATGATGAGTTCAAGAATGAGGCTGGGTGTAATCGGCTGTATCGTTAATCCCCCGTGGTTAACCCCTTCCCCCTGGGGGTGGGTGGCATGGCTCGATGAATGACTCAACATGCCTGCTGACATGTCATGCATACGTTTATGGCATGAATGACTTTAAACAAGGAGGCGGTTCTTAAGTATTGTGAACACCCCGGGACACAATATAGTGAGTCGCTTCAGTCGGGTGAATATTTGTTGAGCATATTTTCGTGACATGAGGGCACCAGTTTTAAGGAAATACCCCCACAAGTTACCTTTACCAAAAATAGTTATAAAAGTGCTACGCAAATGTAGAACAATAGCGCATCCAGGAGCAAGTTAGCACCCGGCATAAGTGCTTCCTGAGTGCTTTATGGACACAGTTTTATACCTACTGTGGATATTTATAAAGGAGCAACTATAGAATCTGATAAAAGCTCCCTGTTATATTTGTAGAGGCATGCATACACGTAAATTAGTATTTTGTAGGCCTATAGGCTACAGTTAGAAAAGTAAATGTTGGAGGTCAATACCATGGGCATAGAAGATAGTGCTTTTATAAATTGCTATGAGAGTGCTTTATTTTCATGTAAATTTTGCACTCTAAATCAATAATTGTATACTTGAGATCAAATTATTTTGTAGGATAATATCAAAAGAACACAGGCGATTGCTCTAAGACAACGAGGGAGGCTCAGCCTCCTCTAAAAATGCCCTTATTAGTGGTGTGTCGTTCACAAACGAACCATTCTTTTTGAACGAGTCTTCGAAGTGAACGACTAGAACTAGTTCGCGCTGCCTCTCATTCTCGGTCATTCGCGAATCAGCAGTCTCTGCTCGCTGGCAGCAGGGCGGTCGCTGAATCTTGGTCATTGGCGAATCAGCAGGATCTGTTCAGTAGCAGAAGGGCATCCAACTTGCATTTTGATCTGTGCAGAGCAGCGCCACTTTACTTCTTTAAGGGCTATCTGAGCCCTATTATCAGAGCGTTGACACATGCCAGGTCTTTAGTTTACAATTTAGAGCTCTCACTCAGCAATACATTTCAGTTCACAGCGAACGAGCTCAGCAGTTTGCGAACGAACGAACAGCCAGCAGCCAGCCTGCCTGCTGCCATACTGGGCTGGGCGCATAGCAAAGGTTTCCATGACTGTGATAAACAATGAAGAACGTGGCTCTGGAGATCGCGGCATACTGTGTTCATTTTTTTAATGTTAATGCAATTTGTAATAAAGTGGTTTGTTCTTTGTAATGAGCGTTGCTGTTGAATATGAGCAAAATGGGTGTTACTTAATGGGTTTGAACAACTGCATGAAACAGTCTGCAATGCATAATGCAAAGGATAATGTTTTTCTTCCATCTTTTTCTCAAGCACATTGTAATGTATGAAAATCTATTGTGGATGGCACCTCTGCCGCCTCTCGTTCACTCAAGATGAACTAAACTTCGGACGACAGCCATTGTTGTGCCGCTTTGGTGTGACGTCATCAAAATGAACGAGTGAATGAACTGAACGAACGAATTTCTTTACTGAACTGACCGACATGAACGAACTGGCGGAAATGAATCGCCATGTCCCACCAATAGCCCTTATAACTTTAATGTGTGCGTGAGTTTCTCCCCCTCGTGACAGCGCGATGTAGCGCAGCCTCAGTGGGCTTCAATGGCATTGGGAGCTCTGCGCTTTCAATCTCAAAATGCAAGATGATTATTGGACAAATACTGCGAAAACGCCCGCCCACGGACTCCGAGCCTCACATGGGAGGGACATGGCAGTTTCCGCGAGGAGACTGGTGATTGGTGAAAGCGGCTGGATATTTTCTTTGACTGACAGCTTGTTTCAACTATAGACAGGCAGCGGTACAGTGTTGCCAGATTGGGGGTTTCCCGCTCAATTGAGCGGTTTTAAGTGCATATTGTTGGGTTTTGAACATATTTTGGTCTGGATAACGTCAGCAGTATCTGGCAACATCAGTTCAGTCCCATGCGGATTCGCAAGTGCTGTATTGTAAGAGATCAGATTACATTTCGATTTCATTCATTACATACGGTTTCTACCAGCTTTTTTAGTTTGTATATATTTTCATTGTAAATAAAGTGTAAATATAGTGTTGTCAAGTTTGCTATCTTAGTTCCAGAAATTTTGTTTATTTGAGTGACTGAACTTGAGGGGGCTAGTCAGCTAGCAAGAAAGCTGCGCACGGATGCCAAGCATTGCTGATTTAATTTTGGCGAAGCCATTTGCCAGTCTTCCTTTCGAGGAAAAAATTAAAATTAAAGAGCAGGATAGACCAACGCCTCAAACTGACTTGGTGAAAAAGGTAGGTAATAATGCTCATTCCTTTCAGCTCTCCTGGTACGAGAAAGTGAATTGGCTAACAGCAAGTGACCCACATCAACAACAGTAAATAGGCTACTTTAGTAATATGTCATGGATGGACCAAACATATAGAATCTATTTAAAATGTTTATGCTGAGTATATTATATTGGAATATATATTTTTCTGGATATGAATTAAACACAGCTACAATTGGAAAACATTTTTAAACAAAAACACAGCCGAGAACATTTCACACTACAGACCTGGATTAAAAGTGAAGGGTTATCAAAATTGTCAATAAAACATTTCTCAGTCAAATTAAGTAAAATATAGGGAAAGTGTCATTGAATGAAATGTGTGGCACCCAGCTCTACTGCTGAGGTTCCTGACAAAGAGCTGCTTTCAATAATCAATTTTTAAACAACATGCCACAATTTTAAAATATAACATGTGAAAATATACCCCCCTCCCCCCAACACCACCATCATGTATATTGGACAGTAGGCTAATGGGGCAAAATAACCTGTTATTTCACAGTTTGTGACGCTGCCAACAATCAGCCAGATCAGAGGCAAGAGTGAGTATGGGCAAAATTGATGTGTTTTTTCTTTTAAAATCTGGAAATATCATAACCGACCAGCCTCCCCTGTTTGAAAGACTACCAGCCGCCACTGCAAAAGAATTAATGCATGATTAGGTCTTTAAATTGTACATGTAATAAAATCGTTAAAAAAAGTCTGATATAGTGCTAGACAAGTGTTATTTCAGAAGCAGTTTCATGGCACATTTAAATACTGTGATATAAGCGCTTTCATAATTCAGAAATATAACAGTTAAATAGGATTCTAATATGTATGAATAATTGCAAAAAATAGGAATAATAAAAAAATAAGTTGACGGCTTGAAACTCATGCAAAGAATGCTAAATAATCAGGAAATGTGTCATCTCATCTCATCTCATCTCATTATCTCTAGCCGCTTTATCCTTCTACAGGGTCGCAGGCAAGCCGGAGCCTATCCCAGCTGACTACGGGCGAAAGGCGGGGTACACCCTGGACAAGTCGCCAGGTCATCACAGGGCTGAGGAAATGTGTCATTTACTACATTATTTATGAGATGTGTGATTGACTGTCAATCCAGTGCTACTCGCATAACACTTGTATTGAGGTTTTTCACCCACGTGACCAAGTCATGTGATGCATCGTTAGGCTGCCATTTTGGACGTCACGGCTTGAATCAGTTTGAATGCGAGGAAGGCGACAAATGAAAAACATAAAAGAAAAAGGAGCGAGATGCAGAAAACACCTTCACTATCCAGCGATGTAGGGTATTTACAGGGCGAGCAGAGGGAGAGGTATTTGCAAAAATTGAGGTTAGCAGGCTTAGAGAACGACGTTTACCTGCTTCCACCAGGATTGTTCACTGACGTACGGAAGTACACGAAGCCCTCGTCTTTACCTGACTTTGGCCCACATGATCTGTATACCTATGTCGTTAAAAACCCATCGCCATACACAGGTATTGATCTGAAAGCATATAAGAGTTTGGATGCCTACAAATATTTTGTGTCAGGCTGGGTAACATGCCTACATCAGTGGGTCGTCCCTGGAGCCGGTGGTCGCCATCTTATTACAGCTAAGGTTTGTTCACATTTTCATTTACTTTCAGTCCTCAGGATAAACAAAATGTTATTAAATGTCATTGAAATAACTTCTTAGTCTGTTGAGACATGGCCCGTTATAAATTTGCTGTTACCAGGCAATGACCAAGAACTGTATTATTAGGGTCGGTGTCTGTGTTGTAGCAGTGTACTAGCAGCTAGCTGTTAGAACTACCTAATGTCAACAACATAGTAGCTGGTATGTTACTGTAGCAATGTTTATGTTCAGTCATTTGGATGAGTGTTAAAACCTTTCAGTCTCAAGTTTTTCCTTTACTGTATTTACTAGTTTACTGTAATTATGATCCGGCAGCTATTTACACCGGATCCAGTGTAAATAGCTGCCGGAGCGCGCTGCTTAATTTGAGGGGGAGCAAGCCGGAGCGCGATCCGGAACCTCGGCTGGAGCACTCCGGGAGCAAGCCGGAGCGTGCTGCTTAATTTGAGGGGGAGCAAGCCGGCGCGCGCCCTGGCAGCTATTTACACTGGATCCGGTGTCTGTAACATGTTTTTTTCAAGCTGGTTCTCCCTCTCTGTCTGCAGCGTTAGTATGTAGCTTGACCTTCAAAATGGCGGACACCGGGGCGTCACGTGACCCTGTGACGTCAGGTGAAAAACCTCAATAGCACTCAGTGACTGCTGTGCAACTGCCAGAGAAGTGCTCAGGCATGCTATTCGCACTTCTGTGATGGTCAGGAGCAGTTACCGTATATTGCAGTCGGCCGTGTAACCTGTGTAGACCCCGAAGCCGTTTGTTTTCAGGATAATGGCTGGCTGATGAAATTATTGGCTGGCTAGCTGACTCAGCCAAAACCTTAATGGCTGCTGCAGCCACCAAAATGTTTATGGCTACAAATGGCTGATACTGGACGTCACTGTGTGGCATATATCCGGGCGAACGGATCAAACAAATGGGGGGAATAAATAGCAAATTACCACAGGTCCCCTGGTCTCTTACTTCATTGTAAATATAAATCTAGCAAGATTGTAGTTCAATGCTAATAATAAGCTAATCTGGATTGTTCGAGGAAGGCATTTAGCTATCTACTCTCACTAGCAATGACCAGTGAAGGACTGGCAGCTATCTTACTATGATGAAAGTAGAGTGGTGGAGTACTTTTTTTTTATCAATCTCGAAGTATGTGAAACAAACAAACAAACAAAAAAAATACCTTTACACTTTCCCTCAGCAGCGGCAAAGAATGCAGCCATCTCGTCGATATCGGAGTCGATTGATGCTCTGGGTGGGTTCCCGGGTTCCCCAGTGTATCGTGGTAACGGTGTGAGGGGCGGGAAGCCAGACAGGTAGTCACAACGGCAAGCTTGTGGTGGCTCTCTGTGCTGTGATATCAGTTCTAAATCTCTACAGTGTATGCCTATACGTCTCTATTGTGTTACTACTAGTGTGTACAGTTGATCATGTTTGTGTCACTTTTCTTGTAGCTCATGATGTGGATAAACCCATTATTTGATGTACACAATTCTTAGTGGCTCAGCCAAATTTTATTAGATAGCGGCTCAAATTGGCTTACAAAATTATTGGCTGGCGGCGGCTCAAATTCTAAATGGCGGTTTTAGCAGCGCCTGGCGGCGGCTTCGGGGTCTAAACCTGTGCGTATGGGGAAGAGACATTTGACCCAAATATTAGGTGTGGTGTATGTATATTTTTGACCCTGTATGTAAAATTTTGACACTGTGTTGATTTCAGAAAACCCAAAGAAAAGTAAAATTTGTGCAGCAAATTATTATTTTTTTAATTAAAGATGTATGCAGCCCTGTGATGACCTGGCGACTTGTCCAGGGTGTACCCTGCCTTTCGCCCGTAGTCAGCTGGGATAGGCTCCAGCTTGCCTGTGACCCTCTAGAACAGGATAAAGCGGCTAGAGAGATGAGATGAGATGAGATGAGATGAGATGAATCTTGGCATCAAAAGCCTCAACTTGTGTACTAGATCCCTTACCTACACGTCTATTCAAACAGATAATATGAACTGCTTCTAAAAATAATAAATTCTTCTTTTAGGATTGGCTATGTACCCAAATCCTTTAAACTAGCAGTTATCAAACCCCTGATTAAAAAAACTGACCTTGATCCCTGTCAGCTGTCCAATTAACAGCCAATATCAAACCTCCCCTTTATCTCCAAGATCCTTGAAAAAGCTGTGGCACAGCAGTTCTGCTCATATTTACATAGGAATAACATCCATGAAATGTATCAGTCAGGATTTAGACTTCATCATAGCACAAAGACAGCTCTGGTTAAAGTAGTAAACGACCTACTGTTGGCATCTGATCAGGGCTGTGTCTTGCTGCATGTGTTGGTTGACCTTAGTGCAGCATTTGATACCATTGATCATTCCATTCTTCTGGATAGACTAGAAAATGTTGTGGGAGTTAAGGGAACAGCCCTCTCCTGGGTCAGGTCTTATTTAACTGATCACTATCAGTATGTTGATGTAAATGGTGATTTTTCTAGACATACTGAGGTAAAGTTTGGTGTTCCCCAAGGTGCTGTCTTGGGTCCACTGCTTTTTCTTTATATATGTTACCTCTGGGTGATATTATTCGTAAACATTGTATTAGTTTCCACTGTTTTGTTGATGTCACACAGTTGTATGTTTCTGCAAAACCAGATGAGACACAGCAGCTTAATAGAATTGAGGAATGTGTAAAGGACGTTAGACACTGGATGCTTATTAATTTCCTTCTGCTTAACTCTGACAAGACTGAAGTATTTGTACTAGGAGCACATGTAGCTAGAAATAGTTTTCTGATTACATAGTAACTCTGGATGGCCTTTCTGTTTCTTCACGTGCAGCAGTAAAAGACCTCGGAGTGATTATTGACCCCAGTCTTTCATTTGAAACTCACATTGATAACATTACCTGAGTCTTTCATCTCAGAAATATTGCTAAGATAAGAAACTTAATGCTACTACACAACACAGAAAAACTAGTTCATGCTTTCGTTACCTCCAGGTTGGATTATTGTAATGCCTTACTGTCTGGATGTTCCAATAAGTGCATAAACAAGTTCCGGTTAGTTCAAAATGCAGCAGCAAGAGTCCTTACTAGAACTAGAAAATATGACCACATCACCCCTGTCTTATCCACACTGCATTGGCTCCCAATCAAATTTTGTATTGATTATAAAATACTACTATTGACCTTTAAAGCACTGAATGGTCTCACACCACAGTACCTGAGCGAACTTCTGGTCCTTCATGACCCACCACACCTACTTAGATCAAAAGGTGCAGGCTATCTGCTGGTACCTCGTATAGTGAAGGCTACACCTTTTCTTACAAAGCCCCACAGTTATGAAACAGCCTTCCAAGTAGTGTTCGGGAATCAGACGCAGTCTCAGCATTTAAGTCTAGACTGAAAACGTAACTGTTTCGACAAGCCTTTTGTTAATGGTGTTTATGAGGTAAAGATGTAGATCTGGAGGGTCCTCAGACATAGAGTGTTTTGGTAAACTGGGATGTATGGATGCTGTCAGTCCCCACTCGCTTGCTCACTCGAGTTTGTTGACGGTGTAGTGGCTGGCTGCTTTATGTCCCGGGGCTCCCTCATGCCTGTGTTACCTTCTGGCTCTCTCCTTTTAGTTATGCTGTCATAGTTAGTTTTGCCAGAGTTCCTGCTTGTACTCAGCACATAATGTATACTGTACCTACTTATTCAGGTGACATTGGGCATACCTAACAACCTGTGTTTTCTCTCTTTTTTCCTCCCCCCCAAACTGTCCCTCTGAGTTATATGTCAATCCTGGGACTGAGGTGGTGACCTCTTCTGCTCCTCAGACCTGCCTGATCCATCCTGATGCCCTATGTCTGGTTGGAGTCTCATCGCTCCAGTGGAGGATGGCCCCATATGGACAGTTGAAAGTCACACTTGGAAGAAACTCTGTACACTTACAGTAATGCTTTTGTGTCTGAGGACTACAGTTGGCTTGCTAACATTGGGACTGCAGTTGTCATGAACAGTTTTGCACTCAAGTTTCCATTAATGAAGAGTTATAACATCAACAAAACTGACTTCATGTTAAAACTGTTAATGTTATCATCATGTTGTCTGTTGTTGTCCAGGTTAGGATTGGTTCCCTTTTGGGTCTGGTTCCTCTCGAGGCTTCTTCCTCGTGTCATCTGGGGGAGTTTTTCCTTGCCACGGGCTTGCTCATTGGGGATAGATTAGGGATAAAATTGGCTCATGTCTTGGGTCATTCAGATTCTATAAAGCTGCTTTGGGACAATGTCTATTGTTAAAAGCGCTATAAAAACAAACGTGACTTGACTTGTGTGAAAATCTGATGATGTTTTAGGTCATATTTATGCAGAAATATAGAAAATTCTAAAGGGTTCACAAACTTTCAAGCACCACTGTAGACCCCTTGCACTGATGTCACATTTATGTTAGCAACCTTTGCTACCCTTATCCTGGGGGACAAGCAAACTTTGTTAACATACTGTTCACATACTGAAGCTAAGAGAAGATGTTCGATGTCTGTTGCTGCTGTCTGAAGAAAACTAAAGCTAAAAAATCTCTACTACCAGATTACTTGGATAATCTTTGTCAGAAAGAAGCAAAGGATAGATATATACAGAAGTTAGAGTTTATTAGCAGTTATGGTTAATACAACATTCCTCAAAACAACTGGCATGATGCTGGAGATTTGTGGTCTTGTGTTAGCTACATAGATGTTGGAATGTACTTTTTTTCCTGAAGAGTCCCTACACAGAAGAAGAGTGAAAAAACTACAAAACCAAGAAAACCTTTATAGACAGAATTTTTTTTCCCAACATCAGCTTTTGGGAACAGAATGCTGCGAAAGCCAAAGCATTTACTTTCAAAGGACTCCTACCTGAACTGTTGGCGAGATGGTATTCTCAGCCCTCCATGTCTCAGCAACCCCAAGGACATCTAGTTTCATAGCTATCTGCATGCTATCATTTACACATTGATACTTATTTTTATTGTTAAAACAACATCTGAAGTGTTATTTGTAAAATAACAAAATATCTTGCTCTAGACTTTCAAACAAGGTTGTAAGATTTTATTTTAATTTTACCCAAAAGTGGGTGGTACAATAATTACAAACACTAATAGAATCAGCACATTCCAATCGTAGCTATAGTCATATAGTAACTATAATCACCCTTGCAATAATAATTTCAACAAATAGTTAATGTTCAGTTCTCTCTTCATTTATTCTCTATTTGAAAGGCACAACTGAGTCACACATGTTGAGTAGTGTGCAACTGACAGTAACAATTTCACCCAAAATAGTTTTTCCTGCCTTAGTTGAATTATTTCCATTTCGCATGCATGAAGCTGTTGTAAAGTTAAGTCTGTTTGTGTAGAACACTCTCGAACTGTAGACTCATTACTACACTCTGGCTCCATGTTGACATTTTGCACAGGACTGGGTTCCTTTGATAACAGAAGCAAAGCTTCAGCGCTCTCTGCTCTTAATCTTTTCTGTTCTTTCAGGGTATATCATGCATGTCGCACCTTGTTTTTTTTGTTTTGTTTTTTTACTGAGTTATGTCCAAGTTGTTTTCTTGGTGCCCAATCTGTGTTTTCCATGCTGAATAAGGAGCCTGGTTCACCTGTAAGAAAATCAAACACTTTCATAAAGAAGCAAACTCGTATGCAAACTTACTTCCAACTTTCTATTTTTTAAAACACAACGTCTTGCCTGAAATAAAATGATCACTACAAACATGGGTTTTCACAAATTTCTCTGGAGTTTTCAGGGTTAAATCTTCTTATCATATTCTCTTTAACCACTCATTTCTTAACTGTTCTTGAAGCATTTGCTTCTCTTTGTTACCATTTTTCTTGATACACAACGTCTTGCCTGAAATAAAATGATCACTACAAACATGGGTTTTCACAAATTTCTCTGGAGTTTTCAGGGTTAAATCTTCTTATCATATTCTCTTTAACCACTCATTTCTTAACTGTTCTTGAAGCATTTGCTTCTCTTTGTTACCATTTTTCTTGATAGCGAGGAGATGGAAACACCTTTTAACTATTCCTCTTTGAAAAGCAATTTAAACAACCAAAAACAGCACAAAAAATGAGTCATATTTAAGACAGACTAAACCTTGCTTACAGGAAAGACGGTGTCTGTTTGCCCCCCAGGTGAAATTATCATGTGGTGTGTGACATCATGTGCAAGGGATCTATTGAGTGTTCCCATGAACAGCTACAAAATGCAAATTCAACACTTGGAATTAATGCCAGATGATTTATATCCTTAATTTGGCATGAAATAATGAGGAAACATGCCACACCTGGCCATGAAGCTGCTTACCAGTCAACTGTCAATTGTCCAATTCAGGGACCATGTAAAAAAAAAAAAAAAGGCTGTAATTCCAGAACAATTAATCATTACATTCTTATAGTTATGGTCAGAAGTTGAAATACAGTAACCTGAATGTCATCTTGTATATGAATGTCATGCCAATATTTGGGCTTTCAGTAATTTCTTTGAACTATTCTTTTTCTGTGGCAGAATGATTGTACAGCATACAGCGGTGCTTGGAAGTTTGTGAACCCTTTAGAATTTTCTATATTTTTGCATAAATATGACCGAAAACATCATCAGATTTTCACACAAGTCCTAAAAGTAGATAAAGAGAACTAAGTTAAACAAATGAGACAAAATATTATCCTTGGCCATTTATTTATTGAAGAAAATGATCCTATATTACATATCTGTGAGTGGCAAAAGTATGGGAACCTCTAGGATTAGCAGTTAATTTGAAGGTGAAATTAGAGTCAGGTGTTTTCAATCAATGGGATGACAATCAGGTGTGAGTGGGCACCCTGTTTTATTTAAAGAATGGGGATCTATCAAAGTCTGATCTTCACAACACATGTTTGTGGAAGTATATTATGGCAAGAAAAAAGGAGATTACTGAGGACCTCAGAAAAAGCATTGTTGATGCTCATCAGGCTGGAAAAGGTTACAAAACCATCTCTAAAGAATTTAGACTCCACCAATCCACAGTCAGACAGATTGTGTACAAATGGAGGAAATTCAAGACCATTGTTACCCTCCCCAGGAGTGGTCAACCAACAAAGATCACTCCAAGAGCAAGGCGTGTAATAGTCAGCAAGGTCACAAAGGACCCCAGGGTAACTTCTAAGCAACTGAAGGCCTCTCTCACATTGGCTAATGTTAATGTTCATGAGTCCACAATCAGGAGAACAATGAACAACAATGGTGTGCATGGCAGGGTTGCAAGGAGAAAGCCACTGCTCTCCAAAAAGAACATTGCTGCTCTTCTGCAGTTTGCTAAAGACAAGCAGCAGTGGACAAGCCAGAAGGCTATTGGAAAAATGTTTTGTGGATGGATGAGACCAAAATAGAACTTTTTGGTTTAAAGAAGAAGTGTTATGTTTGAAGAAAGGAAAACACTGCATTCCAGCATAAGAACCTTAACCCATCTGTGAAACATGGTGGTTGTTAGAACCTGTGTCTGTCTCAGTTCAGATGCGTTGACGTAAGAGCGCTCTGGAGCAGGGTTAAAACAAACCACACGAGTTAAATCAATCTGGTTTATTCAAGCACTGCTCAACGATACACAGAAAGAGCAGGGTTTATATACATCAGAAGCTTGCGTGACAAGATAAGTAAGGGGCTCGGGGGCACAAGGTCAACTCGCCAGATAAGGAGTCGTTTTTATTATACATGAAAGAGCAGACCATACACCCCCTAGAACAGGAGGAACCAGGAATGTGGTTTCAGCGAAACTAGAAGGTACAGAGAAAACAAAAGAGTATGTTCTCGCGATTATGCACGTTTACCAGGGTGTGAAAGGGTCATAAAGCTCAGGACAGCTATGCACGAGAACACACACAATCTTACAATCCCCTCTTTTATACTTTGTTTACAGAGTATAACTACAGTTTAGACTCTAACGTATTGACAGACATAACAAGACTGATTAGTATGTTGTTTAGCAGTCCAATTGGCAAATCGCCAAAAAATGTTGTCCTCGTGGCTGGCTTGAGCGGGATTCCCTGCTCCAAGCGCTAAGACCAATACCAGAAGGAAAGTCATACTGGTCACTGACTTTGTTCTTTCTGTGTCCACAGGATGTAGATAGTTGAAGGTAGCCCAGGCTCACGTGTCTTCCAGATTCCTCAGTTCAGAAGTCTGCGGGACGCACCGACCATCCCCTCTTTGTAGATCAGCCGAAACCGGATCACTCCGGATGCTGGAAAGGGGATCCCTGAAAAGGCCGTCAGCTATTGTCACAGCAACTTTCTGAAACACAAAAACCTGTTAAGCATCAACAATATAGATTTCTATTACATTGGAGCCTTCTTTATTCGACTGGCATGAATCCACTGTGGAAAAAGGTCAGTTAGTACAGCCGTTCGAGTTACAGCGAGCACATCCGTGGGTTCACTGTAGGGCGGTTCCTCCAAAGGAGCGCCTAATTTCGCAAATTTCTTTACCAACACTTTATCCCCTACCTCAAAGGGGTGAGTGGGTGCCTCAGGAATGGGAGGCTTTTTGGAATTTAGTCTCGTCCAGTACTCATCCAACACCCGCATGAGACCCACGGCGTACTCACTGAGATGTACATCAAGATCACTCGTTCCTATAGCCTGCATACCTCTGCGCCAGGGTGTAGGAAAAGGCCGGCCCATCACGAGCTCGTACGGAGACAGGTTGTCGAGGGCCACTTGAGCGGTCATTCGCATGTCAGCGAGGACTAAGGGTAAAATTTGTACCCAGTTTTTAGTGCCGGTTTCTTGCATTGCCTTGCGCAGCTTACCCTTGATTGTTCTATTTGCGCGCTCCACAATGCCGGAGGATTGTGGATGGTACGGGATGTGGAATCGCCAAAGGATTTTTAGGTCCTTACATAGTTCTTGGGTCACCTTAGAGGTGAACGGCGTCCCTTTGTCAGAGTCTATCCCTACCGGGAGGCCATAACGCGGAATGATTTCTTGCGTCAATTTGTTTACCGCCGTGCGAGCGTCTTCTTTCCCGCAAGGGAAAGCCTCCACCCATCGTGAAAATTTGTCGACCATGACCAAGAGATACTTAAAGGGGCCCTGTTTTGGCATGTGAGTAAAGTCAATCTGCCATTCCTGGAACGGCGTGTCAGGTATGGGAAGGTGCTGATGTACCGCGCCTGGTTTAGATGGATTATTCTGGGCGCACGTTAAACATCTGTCTAGAATGTGATGTACATCGGTGTGTATTTTGTCGATGCAAAATATTTTGGATAAATCCTCCACTACCCCCCTTCGTCCGCGGTGAGTGGGACCATGAAACTCGCGGACGAGAAATGGAGTGCAATGTCTAGGTAAACAAAGGCGGCCCTGAGCATCGATCCGAACGCCGTCAGACGGCTGCGCGCCGCATGAGTCCCAGAAATGGTTGTCTGAGGCCGAAGCGGAGGCCTGGAGGGAGATCAAGTCAATGTCCGGAAGAACGGCACTAATCATACGGCTGGATGAGACCAGGGAGAGAGTAAGCGAAGGCGGAAAAACACCGGAGGCAGCCGCGGCTTTGGCAATGCGATCGGCGAGAGAGTTTCCCCTGATCTCAAAAGAGTCCCCAATACAATGAGCACGAGTCTTAACAATGGCTAAAGAGCGCGGGAGAAGACAGGCGGTGATTAAATCAGTAACAAGCGAAGAATGAGAAATGGGCTTACCGTCTGCAGTGGTGAACCCACGCGAAGCCCAAATCCGACCAAAGTCGTGAGCAACGCCGAAAGCGTAACGTGAATCAGTGTAGATAGTGACGTCTGTGTCCTGGGCAATAACACATGCACGGGTTAGAGCGTATAGTTCGGCAGCCTGAGCCGAGGAGAAAGGAAGAGAAAAAGCTTCAACAGTTTCATCAGGAAGGCGGCACACAGAATAACCACACACGAAAACGCCGTCAGAGGGGCGTGAGCACGAGCCGTCCACAAACAGCGAATCACCTGAAAGTAACGGGGTGGAGCGTAAGTCGGGGCGGATACTTGTCTCGAAAAGAATGCTAGAAATGCAGTCGTGTGTTTCAGAAGGAAGAAAATCATCCTGTGAATTGAGGAGGCGCTGAAGCGCGTGCGCGAGAGAATCAAAAGAGGAGGAGGGCTTAACAGTAAGGTTTTCGGTGGCCAAAAGAATAGACTCGTATCCAGAGCGACGCTGCGCAGATAAATGCTGGGTACTGAGGTTCTTTAAAACGTGCACTACATCATGTGAGGTGTGGAGAACGAGCGGGTGAGACAAAACCAGCCGTTCAGCGTCCGTGACCATGACAGCACATGCAGCCACCGCCCTGAGGCAAGCAGGGAGGCCCTGTGCCACAGAATCAAGAGTTTTAGAGAGGAACGCACAAGGCCGCATACCCCCCCCGTGCTCCTGCGCCAAAACCCCAGACGCAGTTCCCTGCTGGTTGCACACATATAAATGAAACGGCAAACGGTAATTCGGAAGTCCGAGAGCAGGGGCCGAGCATAAAGCCTGTTTCAAGGCCCTGAAGGCCGTCAGCATCTCATCAGACCACACCAGGGGCTGAGTCAAAGGGTCCGAGTGCAGAATTGCAGAGCGCAGACACTTGTCATAGGTGGAACAGTCAGGAATCCACTGGCGGCAGTAATTGATAAGTCCCAGAAAAGCCATGAGGGCGTGTTTGGTGGCAGGCACCTGAGTGTCTAGGATGACCTGCACACGCTCGGGGCTGAGCCTGCGGGAGCCCTGGGAGAGATCGTGACCCAGATATCGGACAGTGGGGAGGCAGAACTGAAGCTTAGTTCGTGAGACCTTGAAACCTTCTTGCGCCAGAAGAGAGAGGAGAGCGAGTGTGGCTTTAGCGCAAAGGTCCTCGTCCTCCGCCGTTACCAGAAGATCATCCGCGTATTGGAGCACGGAGGAGCCCGAGGGGAGGCACAAACCGGCCAAGGCGTCCCTCACTACGGCTGTAAAAACCGCGGGGGAATCGACATATCCTTGGGGTAACCTGGTCCATGTGTACTGCTTTCCCCTGTGCGTAAAAGCGAACAGGGGCTGCGTGTCGTGGCCCACAGGGACGCTGAAAAAGGCAGAACAGAGGTCAATCACAGAGAAAAACGCATGTTCACACGGAATCGAGGCCATAAGAGAGGGAACGTCTGGAACTAATGGGGCGACTGGGATAATTAACTCATTAATCTTACGCAAGTCCTGGGTGAAACGCCACGTGCCGTTGGGCTTCTGCACCGGGTTCACTGGAGTGTTATAAGGGCTAACACAGGGGACGACCACACCTTGCTCTAGGAGAGAACATAAAACATCATCAATGCCAGACAGTTTAGCTGGGGAAAGGGGGTACTGTTTTACATATACTGGCGAAGAGTGTTTAATGACCGCCTCGTAAGGGGTACAGTTAACAAAGCCCACCTCGTCCTTATGTTCCGCCCAAAGAGAAGCTGGGAGATCAGAAAGAGAGGGTGTGAGGCAGGTAACGGCACAAGCAGCATTGAGAAGGTTATGGGGAAGAGAAAGGGAGGTGAGGGCAAGAGCAGCCGACGAAGTGTCGTCTGGTATGTCAACAACCATGTGTGAGCCACTAAAAGAAATAGAGAGCCCTAGGAGGCTCATGAGGTCCCGTCCAAGCAGGTTAAAAGGGCAATCAGGCATGCAAACAAAGGAGTGAGAAAACTTCAGTAAAGGATCAAGGGCACAAGTAACAGAAAGGGGGGGCGTGCAACTGGAATGGAAAGGAACCCCTTCTATTCCCACAGAGCTTACAGACCGTGTAGATAAAGGACCCGCATATTCCCTCCCCACTGAGGACATGGTAGCCCCGGTGTCGAGTAAAAAAGGATATTCAGTCCCTGCCAGGCATAAAACAATAGTGGGAAGATCTTCGTTAAGAGGGGAGCTGAATAAAAGATTTAACATAGCAACGGTCGGGGTTTCATCGCTCTGAGGGCAGCCCTATGGGCGGGCAGGATCTCTCTGCCCTGTGGGGCTTGAACCGGCGCGCATGACGGGTTTCTCGCGTTCCTGCTCATCTCGCTGTTTCGCATGACATTCTCTTATCCAGTGCCCCTCTTTTCCACAATAGTGGCACTTTCCATTTCTCCTCCCTCCCCCGCCGCGCGGTCCCGTTCGGCGACCCCTCTCCTGTCGTCCCTCCGCTCGTCCGCCCGGCACGACGGATAAACATGCTTTATTCGTTTTACAGTCTAAAAGACCATCGCTCTCCAACGTGCGCACCCGCTCCCCGGCCTGACGGAGGACCAGATTATTCCGGTCACTCCAGTGATGTTTTAAAACGCTCTGTATTTCGGGGCGACAATTAGACAAAAAGGTGGACAAGAACATTGGGTTCGGGTTTGCCAAATTGAGTTCGAGACCTCCCAAATGTTGCCAAACTTCCCCAAAGCGCTTCCAGAAAGCCGACGTCAGCTCAGAACGCTCCTGTTTGCAATTAGTGACCTGTGACAGGTCTCTATTTGCTTGTTTTAAGGCGAGCAGGTATCGCGTCAACTGCTCACGAAGCTGCTGCAGTGCGTTCGGCGTGTCCTTCCAAAAGAAGGTAGTCACGGTGCGCCGACGCGGGCGACCGTCATCCCCTTCATACTCTTCCTTAATATTTTCAGCTTGATCATTGACGGGGGCGAGAACCTGAACGTTTTCTAACAGGGCTGTCTCATCATATGCGCCTCCTAATTTATTTTGCAGAATAAACCGGTAATCAGCTCCCGTAAGCTGACAATTACGAGAAACATTAATTAACTGATCAACAAAAAGCAAGGGCTTATCGGGTGACGGAAGAAGCGAGATGATGTCCTTAAGAGCCGACGGGGACGGGGGAGTTATATCAATACCACTGCGCTTTGCAACCCATACACAAGCAGCGTTTTGTGGCGGATAAGGACGCGAGCCGGCGTCTGGACCCACACCATCGGGATTATCCCAATCGTCATCATCAGTGTCATCATCGGTATCGTCACTACTTTCTTCGTCTTTGCCGTTCTTGGCTGATGCAGGCGCACCCTTTATCCCTCCGGGACGCTGCCCTCTGTCAACCGTGGGGGGGGGGGCACGCAGACACAGCAGCCAAGGACGGATATATTTTAGGAATCGTTTTTACAGCTGACGGCGATTTACCAGTAATTTTTCCAGCCTTACTATAAGGCGGAGGTTTACTGTCTAACGAGGCTGGAGGAGCAGAATGAGATTTGGATTTTCCTAGCGCCGCCTCCTCCGTTTCCTTGGTGACGGGTGCAGCCCGAGGCTTCGGGATGGATTTCAGGACTGAACGGGGAGTATAAGCCTGTTTAAAATTATCCCAAATCTTCTTCATATCATACCATTTGGCATATCCTTCCCGCATATACGGGCGATCCCATCCGGGGTCCCCTAATCCCTCATAAATCATGCGATAGGCTGATGCAAGATAACCAGGATCGAAAGTACCTCGGCGAGGATATGAAGGAATTTGAGGGTTGGCCTCGGTCCAACCTGCCAAATTATCGAGCCAAGGAGAAACATAATAAGCGAAACCGCACCTAGTCATCCATTCGGCCGGGGTTTCCCCTGGCGCAGGCTTAGGGAACGAGCTTCCCATCGTACAATGACAACAAACGGATCTGAAGAGGAACAGACAACAAATATAGTACAAATTTGTATAGCGCGCTCTTCCTGGACTCGAACCAGGGAAAACTGTCCTCCGTAGGACACTACGAAACTACTGCCAACCAGGTAGTCAATCAAACATGTCTTACCTGATTGAGAGTATCACGTCGGGGTCACCAAATTGTTAGAACCTGTGTCTGTCTCAGTTCAGATGCGTTGACGTAAGAGCGCTCTGGAGCAGGGTTAAAACAAACCACACGAGTTAAATCAATCTGGTTTATTCAAGCACTGCTCAACGATACACAGAAAGAGCAGGGTTTATATACATCAGAAGCTTGCGTGACAAGATAAGTAAGGGGCTCGGGGGCACAAGGTCAACTCGCCAGATAAGGAGTCGTTTTTATTATACATGAAAGAGCAGACCATACACCCCCTAGAACAGGAGGAACCAGGAATGTGGTTTCAGCGAAACTAGAAGGTACAGAGAAAACAAAAGAGTATGTTCTCGCGATTATGCACGTTTACCAGGGTGTGAAAGGGTCATAAAGCTCAGGACAGCTATGCACGAGAACACACACAATCTTACAGTGGTTGTATCATGTTTGGGGCCTGTTTTGCTGCAACTGGGCCAGGACGGCTTGCCATCATTGATAGAACAATGAATTCTGAATTATACCAGTGAATTCCAAAGGAAAATGTCAGGACATCTGTCCATGAACTGAATCTCAAGAGAAGGTGGGTCATGCAGCAAGACAACCACCCTAAGCACTAGGGGTGTGCAAAAATATCGATACGGCGATATATCGCAATACTTTGTCTTCCGATTCAATATCGATACTCAAAATTTGAATATCGATATTTTTTCAAATAATAAATCATGTTTCAGATGGGTTGTAAATCCAGTATGACTTCCGCTCCGCGAGGTGTCGCTGTGCCGCTCCCTCACTGCAAGGCACTCTTCACCTTCTCTTTTTTCCCCGGTGGTTGCAGTGAGGAAAAAAAACAAGCAAGCATGGCTGTTAACGTAAACCTGAGATGCCGCCGAACTTTAAGGCAGATGTTTGGAGGCACTTTGGATTCCAAAGGAAGGGAGAAAAAACAGTGAGCCAGACAAAGAGTATGCACTCTGCAAAACCTGTTTCGCTCCAATTAGATATTCAGGTAACACAACAAACTTGCGAACTTACTTAGCACGACACCACCCCGACATATTAGCTCAGCCGGAGCCACCGAAACTCGACCCGAAGCAAACTACACTGGACAGCGCCAAAGTCCTCCCATCTACTTCAGTGATGTGTGACTTACTGTAACTGTGAACTTAATTTTGTCATTTAAGGCCAAAGGCAAGAAGCTGCACTTTATCTTGCATTTTCAATTTTAGTGTGTGTGAGACACTGCATTTTATTTTGAGTATTTACTCTAAGTTCAGAAGAAACATGATTCACTGAGGTTTCAGTTCAGTTTCAGTGTGTGGACACTGACCCACACTGCACTTTGTTTCATAATTGTGCTCAGGGAGACTAAGATGCCCACTGCACTTTTCAATGTGTTTCAGACAGTGTGTTGTTCCTGCAAAATAAGCACAAGTTAAATGTTCTCAGGTATATGTTCTCAAGTTTACAAAGAACAAATTGATATTAGTGTTAGCACTGAAATGTATGTGCAGTCTGCAGTGCAAGTTTTAAGTTTTCATAAAACAATTTGATTCTGCTTGTTAAGCAGCACTGATGTGTCCATGCTTACAGAAAAGTTGATAATACTAGCACAGAAATGGGAATTTTCTGTATGTTGCAGTGAAGCAACTCTTGGTTTTGCCAGCAGTGGAATAGAGACAAATATATGTCTGGCAAGAGTGTGTAATGTATGTGAAATGTAATTTTACAGTGGTCAATAAATTCTGATTTTCTTCAGTGACACAGATATCGTGATGTGGTTGAAATTTCTTGCAATATATCGATTATCGCAGAATCGCTGTACCGTGATATTATCGTTATCGTGGGCAAAAGATCGCCATAGTATCGTATCATGAGGTATCTGGTGATACCCAGCCCTACTAAGCACACAAGTCATTCTACTAAAGAATGGTTAAAGAAGAATAAAGTTCATGTTTTGGAATGGCCAAGTCATGTCCTGACCTTAATCCATTCGAAATGTTGTGGAAGGATCTGAAGTGAGCAGTTCATGTGAGGAAACCCACCAACATCTCAGAGTTGAAGCTGTTCTGTATGGAGGAATGGGCTAAAATTCCTCCAAGCCAGTGTGCAGGACTGATCAACAGTAACTGGAAATATTTAGTTGCAGTTATTGCTGCACAAGGGGGTCACACCAGATACTGAAAGCAAAGGTTCACATACTTTTGACATGCACAGATATGTACAGTAATATTGGATCATTTTCCTCAATAAAAAAATGACCAAGTATAATATTTTGGTCTCATATGTTTAACTGGGTTCTCTGTATCTACTTTTAGAACTTGTGTGAAAATCTGATGATGTTTTAGGTCATATTTATGCAGGAATATATAAAATTCTGAAAGGGTTCACAAATTTTCAAGCACCACTGTACAGCTTTAATTAAAAAAAAAAACCTAGAATTTGGTGCACAAGTTTTAATTTTATTTGGGTTTTCTGAAATCAACACAGTCAAAATTTTACATACACTGAAAATTTTGCCTGAATGTTATCTTGGATATGAATGTCATGGCAATATTTGGGCCTTAAATGATTTCTCTGAACTGTACTTTTTCTGTGGCAGAATGATTGTACAATATACATCTTTTTAAAAAAAATAGAATTCAGAGCACAATTTTCTTTGGGTTTTCTGAAATCAACACATGGTCAAAACTATACATACATGGTTAATAATTTACACATGCACACTTAGATTATTAATTCAGAGGTCCTGAAACTTCCAAAATGTCTTTTATCTTGCCAAGGCCGAGGTCTCTTAACTTCCTTTTAGTGATCTTGATTGACTACAGCTGGTAACTTCTCTGTGCCATCATAAAAAGGGTTTGTTTACAACACTCATTGGACTGACCAACACAAAATACAACGGGAAAGTCCAAGGAGCTCATTGCAGATCTGAAAAAGAGGATCACAGATGTACACAACTCCGGAATGTCGCTTGGAACCATTTCTAAACTGCAAATTCCAAGATGAGTTCAAACAATTGTATGCAAGCTATTGTGAGGTGTAGTCACTTTGTCAAGCTACTTTGCTTCAAGAAATCCCAAACTGTCACCCTCAGCTGAAAGGAAATTGGTTTGGATGGTTAGGAACAACCTGGGAACCACCATGGCACAGCCCTGCTATGAACTGGAAGCTGATGGATCACTGTCTACAGTTCACTGAGTTTTACATCACCATGGACTAAGAGGCTGCTATCCAAGATATAATCTCCTGCTTCAAAAATCAACACCATCAAGCTTAACTAAAGTTTGAAGCTGACCATGTGCACAAAAAAAAAGCCTTCTGGAGGATAGCTGTATGGTCAGATGAGACAAAGACTGACTTGTTTGGCTACAATGACCACCATGTACAGAGGGACACTGTACCAGCTGGTGGTGGTGGTAGGATCATCATGCTCTGGGGCTGTGTTGCTGCCAGTGGAACTGGTTCATTGCACAAAGTGGATGGAATAATGAAGAAGGAGGACTACCTCAGAATTCTTCAGCATAAACCATCAGAAACTTAAACACGACTTGGGAGTTACAACATGACAATTAACCCAAACATGCCTCAGAGCTGGTTGTGGAGGATAAAGCATGCTAACATTAAGCTTAAAACACGTCCTGACTTCAACCCTCTTGAATATATATGGACCATGCTTATAAGTCAAGTCCATGCCAAGAAAAAAAAAAAATTAATTGAACTCTACCAATTCTACAATGAAGAGTCATGAAATATCCAACCAGAATTCTGTCAGAAGCTTGTTCATGGTAAACAAAAATGTTTGCTCAAGGTGAATCTTGCAAAGAGACATTTTATCCAAATATTCGGTGTGCTCTATGTATATTTTTGATACTGTATGTATAATTTTGATCCTGTGTTGATTTCAGAAAACCCAAGGAAAATTAAAACTTGTGCACCAATTTCTAGTGTTTTTCTTTTAATTAAAGATGTACTGTATGCTGTACATTCTGTCACAGAAAAAGAACAGTTCAAAGAAATTACTGAAAGCCCAAATACTGCTATGTCATTCATGTCCAAGATGACATTCATATCACTGTATGTAAACTTCTGACGACAACTGTATGTCACAGTCAGCCATAATAAGCATTTCAATGCAGGTTGTACTTTTTGTACATATATTGGTGTACATATATTTCTAATGATAAGTTTTGTGTGGCGCTGAGATTATCATTAGAAATAGCTGCAATGTCTTCTCCTTCTCCTCCTCCTCTGAAAGTTAGATGAAGGTGATGCATATTATTATTATTATTATTAATAATAATAATAATAATAATAATAATAATAAAGAAACAAAAACAACATTGCATTAGAACACATGTCCAAACTTTTGACTGATAATTCATGCGTGACAAATGAAATTTGATTTTAAATTTGAACTGACTGGGCAGGGGTTAAGAGTGGGATGGAGGGACTTCCAACTTCAGAGAAATAGTTCCCTCCCTTTTTCATCCCATACCTCACAGACTTCCCTCAGAACAGCTACAACATACATGACCTATCAAAGAAATCATAAAATTTTGCAGTGGAATATGCTTACTGAGAACATGACTGTGACACTTTCACAGTTTTGGGGAATTGAAGGAATGGAAGACACGCTTGTGACAACTCAGTGTGTTTTATTTCACTTGTTTTCACTTTTCCGCAACTGAATTTTACTCTAAGCACAAGTGTGCCCCCCACCACAGTGCTGGCTGTTCAACTCTCTCTCTCTCTCTCTCTGGTTACTGGCTTCTCTCTGCAAGAACACAAGAGGCACACAGAAATAAACAGTCAGTAATCTGACACAGGTGAAACTCGTCACATGATACCTACTGGTTCTACCTGCCTCCTCTCCATCCACAGATATCCACTGCCACTTGTGCAATTATGGCGCTTGTGCTACACCCCCATGCCCACACCCCTTGAGGTAATGCATGCACATACTTCCCTTATTTATGGCTTTTATTTACATTTCTACTTTACATTTACTTCTATTTCATATTTGTTACTTTAATTTTTATATTGCTGTAGTTTAAAGTTTTGTAGGACTCCAGTGCTGAGAGACTTGTTTCTGTTTCTTCTCTCCTCCAAAACATTTCATTGTAATGTTAACCCTGTTTTAACATACATATGACAAATAAAACTGAACTGAACTGAACAGAACTGAACTGAACTGAACTGAACATAACCCCACTGCCTAACTCAGGCAGGGAGCCATCTGGCCTGCAGCTGACTCCCTCCTTGCTACCCCGGCCTGTGGACCACCTCATTGTTAAATGGCTGAAACACCAGAGACTAATGAGTGAACCACATGCTGAAATCTTTCATGTGGTGGAGCCACTGAAGCAGGATGTGATCTGAACACAGAGGGAAAGGCTGTCCCAGCAGGCAGTATCAGAGTGTGAAGGCCACTGACTTGATAGCCAGACATTCCTTCTCTATTGTGCTGTACTTACTCTCCCACACCGAGATTATGTTTGATGTACAGCATTTTTAGACATTCCTCCTTGTGTAATACTTATCTCAAATTGAGACACCACGTGGGCTTTTCTAATATCCACACAGAACCAGACCTACCCATCGGTTTTGGGGACAAAAACCACTGGGCTGATCCAATTGCTGTGTGACTCCTCGATTATCCCCATGTTGAGTATACCATAGCTCCGAGTTCATCCTGAACTATGTTTGTGTTCAGGTAAGCAGTATGGGTAGCTGCAAACATCCACCACTAAAGGCATCTTGATGTGGTGCTCTATGAGATTAATGTGACTGGGGAGAGGCAAAAATACAGGAAATTTCTCCTGCAACCTGGCAATCTGTGTTCTCTGGGACATTGAAAGAGGTCTCTACAGGGGACCAGGGTGAATTGAACCACATTTTTTGAGTCACTTTTCTCACCATTTTCCAATAGTTCGTGATGTTTTGAAGTTCAGGAGATGCTTAAGTCCTCAGATGTGTTCTTGTTTACTGTTTGATCATGGTTGCCATATTGTAAACTAATGCATATAATATGTGTAAATACCTACGGTAGGTCTGTAAAGGTGTTTCTGTGGATCTTTGTGAATGATTTACCTGGAAGAGAAGAATAGGGAGGGTAGAGAATTGAGTGGCTGTGGTTTTTTTACACCCAATACTAAAACTTGTAGTGTCCTAGCAATCGTAGCAAAGACACATACCCGTACAAAAAGCCCCAAAATGCCTAGTTACCTCAGCATAAACAATAGAGAATTTATGTTGTAGTGTCTTGATCCCCAGATCTTTAACCCAGCCACATATAAAAAGATGTACACCTCCATGCTCTTCCAGGTATTCATCTGTTTGTCCATGTAGAATGATGTATGCGGCACAAGGTAATTTGAGATTTCAGGGAACTCAACAGATGGATAATTTTCCAAATCATAGGAAAAATCCTTCTTTGTTAACATGTAAGGATCTGTCTCATTGAGTGGTTTTTATATCCACTTCTTTTGAGTGAACTTCTTGGTTTTAATAACTTGCTTGTTTGCTGTACACAAACATGGCAATAAGTTCTTGTGTTAATCGACCAGACTCCACTTTTGGATCATTAATCCCTTTGGACTGAGAATGCCCTGCATGCATGGTTTTATATTGGCTTCTGGCTCATCCATACAGTTTTAAATACAATACCTACAATTAAAAAAAGTTTGTTTATATTGCATTTATTTAATTCCTGGGCTCCCATCTGTAACAGGGAGTGATGTTGCATTCCATTAATGCACTTTACAATAGAATATTAGATTCTAATAGAATAGTTGAGCCAAAAACAAATGGATATCTTTTGTAATTAGGCCCCAACTCATGACAAGTATGAATAGGTGAGCCTGAAAGTAATAAAGCTTGAGAACCCCTGCACTACGACTAACACAAAGTGATGCCCTCATGCACTCCAATCTAATAGCCCAACAAGATCCATGCCAATTCTTTTTTGACACATGAAAGGGTACAGTGGTGCTTTTGGGGTTGCTGGCAAATTCCCCAGTTGACATTTGCAAAATGCAGTACACCACCTGTGAACATCACCATGAATGCCCAGCCAATAGAAATGGGCCATGAATTGGTTTAGTGTTTTATCCTGTCTTAAATGTCCTACAGGAGAGTGCAACATTAAGCTAAAGGTTATGACCATCAGTTACTCTCACTTGGTCAAAAGTGTGCGTCAGGGTTTTGTCTCATGACTGCTTTAACAGGAGATCCCAAAGGGAAATCACTGGGGAGGATGGAGGGGCAGAGCCTTCCCCACCCTTCATGTATCCCTAATGTGGAGCTGATGCTGACCACCTTCCCAGTACAAAGCTGCACTGGAATTCCCCTGAGTTTCACTGTGGCAGGACCAATCCACAAATAATTGCTTTACTAATGCTTGAAGCCCTGGCCAGTTGGTTCCCAAAATTAGTGGATGGGCAAGGTGTAGACTAACCACCACCTCTGCTCTATGCTTTTCACCCCTAAATTGAATAGTGATGGCCACTAGAAGATACTTGTGAACATCCTCATGTACACACCTTCCCTTCACAAATTGTGCATTTCCCAATGTTCCACATTGAATCAGGCTTTGATGAACTATGCTCTAATTACACCCTGAGTCAAGTCGTCAACTCAAGTTTATTTGTCTAGTGCTTTTAACAATAGATATTGTTGCAAAGCAGCTTTACAGAATTTTAGTGACTTTAAACATGAGCTAATTTTATCCCTAGTCTGTCCCCAATGAGTAAGCCTATAGTGATGATGGCAAGGAAAAACTCCCTCAGATGACATGAGGAAGAAACCTTGAGAGGAACCAGACTCAAAAGGGAACCCATCCTCATTTGGGCGATAACAGATAGCGTGATTATAACATTTTTAACAGTTTTAACATGAAGTCTGTTTTGTTGATGTTATAAACTGTTGATTTATGGAAGCTTGAATGCAAAACTGTTCATGACAACTGCAGTCCTAAAGTTAGCAAGTCAACTGTAGTCCTCAGCCATAAAAGCATTACTGTAAGTGTCCAGAGCGTCTTCCAAGTGCAACTTTTGACTGTCCATATTGGGCTGTCCTCCAAAGGAGCAATGTGATAAAACTCCAACCAGACATAGGGCATCAGGATGGATCAGGCAGTTCCGAGGAGCAGAAGAGGTCAGCAACTCAATCTCAGGATTGACATGTAACATAGAGAGACAGACAAAGTGGGGGGGGGGGGAGAAAGAGAGAGAGGGAGAGAAAACACAGGTTGTTAGGTATGCCCAATGTTACCTGACGAGTAAAAACAGTATATATTTTGTGCTGAGTGCAAGCAGGGACTCCGGCAAAACTAACTATGACAGCATAACTAAAATGGGAGCACCAGATGGTAACACAGATATGAGGGAGCCCTGGGACATAAAGCAGCCAGCCACTACATCATCAACAAACTCAGGTGAGCAAGTGAGTGGGGGGCCGACAGCATCCATACATCCCAGTTTACCAAAACACTCTATGCCTGAGAACCCTCCAGATCTACTCCTTTACCTAATAAAATTAACAAAAGGCTTGACTAAACAGATATGTTTTCAGCCTAGACTTAAACGCTGAGACTGTGTCTGAGTCCTGAAAGCTACTTGGAAGGCTGTTCCATAACTGTGGGGCTTTGAAGGAAAGAATCTGCCCCCTAATGTAGCCTTCACTATATAAGGTACCAGCAGATAACCTGCACCTTTTGATCTAAGTAGGCATGGCGGGTCATAAAGGACCAGAAGTTCGCTCAGGTACTGTGGTGCGAGACCATTCAGTGCTTTAAAGGTCAGTAGTAGTGTAGGTATCATGCCGCCATTCTGTGTCTAAGGACTACAAGTCCCAGTCCGCTTCCACGTGACCTACGTCACGCATGGGCGGGATCATCTACGTCAGTCCGCCATGCGCACATAAGTCCAAGCGGAAGCTCCGCTCTTTGTCTCTCGCGTCCGGATTCCGATGAGTCTAGACGCATAAAGAGATGCTCTCCAACCTGAAAACACTTCTTTCTTGCAAGATTCACCATCCAGCGTGTTCTGTGCCTAACCACTGGCCAAGGTAAAAGTCCAGAATAGCGCGATCTTTAAACTCAACCTGAGTTACAACCGGTTTACTTGTATTAGAAGTGATGTCACGACTGCAGCCCAGGCAGTTAAAAGTTAAGAAGCGATTGAATCCTTTTTAACTCACAAGCGCTGTGCATCTTATTCTGATCAGAGACTTTTCCTCACGAACGCTGAGGTTCGGACCAAGAATCCTCTGCTTTCCACGGGAACCACCCAAGTGCTCCGCTGGACCCGAAAGTTTTCTACGCCTCCATCACGAGCGGCTCACGTGCTCCCACGGCGAGGCCCGAAACTACACCGGCGAATAGTTCTTCATATCTTGCTAAAGGCAGGATTAAGTAAGATTTTGGCATTTGGGCATAATTAGGATAGTCTTAGGAATTTGCTTTTATTTGAAATAGTGTGAATTTAAACCCAGGTTTATCTGTTACACTGTTAGACACGCAGCGTGTTGATTTATTTTGGTTCTATGTTCTCTCAATTGTTTAATAGATAGGCTGCGCATGCTTTTCTTTGCTTACTAACATTTTAATTTCCTTATCATACATTTTGACCTTATCAAGGCTTCAGTGAGTTTGGTAATGTTATGAGTGTGGAATCTTTGTTATTGAGAAAACACGTGCTCAACAGGCCTGACCAGGCCTGATACACTTTAGACAGCTTCCCTTTGTCTTTAGCAACACATGCTCAGTAGGCCTCACCAGGCCTAACAAACACACACTTTAGCTAGGCCATAGGGCCTTTCACAAACACACTAGAAACACAAGGCTAATCTAGGCCTCCACCACGTGTAGTTAGCTACACGAGGCTAAACACATGGTCAAGTCCTTCCCACACACACACACACACAAGCACACATTAGCAATAGAGCTAACCCTTTGTTCTATTTAGATAACATTCCTTTGTTTTAGCTAGCAACAAGCTAGGCCATACACACCACACATAAACACACACATGTATACACACCTCATATTTGTATATATTGATTATCCATTTTTGTCTTCGTTATAATAAATCCATTTATTATCAAAGCTGTGTGTATTCATCTTGTTGGTGAGCAATATCTGAAGTCCCCAATCTTCTCAAAGAATTCAAAAGGGTGCATATAAAAGTTATGTAATATGGTAAGTGATTGTAATAATTTGGAAATATACCATAATCTAGCTGTTTGGTAATTTATCCAGGATTAATGGTATGATTCACTAAATGATTCATTGAACGATTCACTAAATGATTCACTAAATGATTCATTGTATGATTCACTAAATGATTCATCAAACGATTCACTAAATGATTCACTGAATGATTCACTTCAAATGAGTGATTCTATGGTATGATTCAATTCAAACAAGTCAAAGTAAACGATTCAATGGGATTGATTCATTTTAATTATTAACCTTCAAATTTAATGAGACTGATTTAATGAGATTGATCACTTAATTTCAATAATTAACTGATTGCACCCACAGTAGTATTTTATAATCAATACAAAATTTGACTGGGAGCCAGTGCAGTGTGGATAAGACAGGGGTGATGTGGCCATATTTTCTAGTTCTAGTAAGGACTCTTGCTGCTGAATTTTGAACTAACTGGGGCTTGTTTATGCACTTAATGGAACATCCAGACAGTAAGACATTACAATAATCCAACCTAGAGGTAAGAAAAGCATGAACTCATGAACTGTGTTGTGTAATGAGATTTAATTTCTTATCTTAGCAATAGTTCTAAGATGAAAGAAAGTTATCCAAGTAATGTTATCAATATGAGTTTCATATGAAAGACGAGAGTCAATGATAACCAGCAGCTTTAGTCAGGTGTATACCGGGAGCCAGGGCGCCGGACATAGCAGGTAATCTTAGGGTCCTAGGCAAGCACAGGTTCTCAAAGATAGTTATCCATGCAGGAGCTAATGATATACGCCTTCGTCAGTCTGAGGTTACTAAGAGTAACTTTGTAGAGGTGTTTAAATTGGCGAAGGCGATGTCCGATGCTGTAGTATGCTCTGGCCCCATCCCAATGCGGCGTGGCGATGTAGCTTACAGCAGGTTATGGTCGCTGAACTGCTGGCTGTCCAGGTGGTGCTCTGAAAACAGTGTGGGCTTTATAGATAATTGGGCTAATTTTGAGGGCACTGCTGGCCTGTTAGGGCGGGACGGTATCCATCCCACTCGGGAAGGTGCTGCTCTCATTTCCTGCAGCATAGGTCATAGTCTCAGAACAGGCCTAGTTAATTTCTGACAATCCAGAGCCAAGGCCAGGGAGCAGACGAACAGGCTAAACCGACTGTCTGCTAGCTGCACAGAGTCGTCACTCAGGGCCCACTACATCGAGACTGTGTCTGTTCCCCGAGCTTAACAAAAAGGTAGAAATTTTCAGAGAGTTTGTTCCAGTAACCTAATCAATATAAAATTAGATCAGACTGACTGTACAGCTGCTGCCAGCACCTTTGATCTAAAGGTGGGGCTATTAAATATTAGATCTCTTACATCTAAAGCGCTAATGGTTAATGAACTCATTACTGATCAGGAGTTTAATGTACTGTGTTTAACAGAAACATGGATTAAGCCAAATGAATATATAGCATTAAATGAAGCGAGTCCTCCTGGATACAGTTATATACACCAGCCTCGTCTAACTGGCAGAGGAGGAGGCGTCGCGGTTATTTATAACGATTATCTAGGTGTAACACACAAACCTGGTTATAAATCTAATACATTTGAAGTTCTTCATACTCATATAATGTATGTAGCCTCGAAAAATAAGTCTACCCAGTTAATTCCATTGCTTATTATTTACAGGCCCCCGGGGCCATATTCTGAGTTTCTTTCTGAATTTGCAGATTTTATCTCAGATTTGGTTATTTCCTTAGACAAAGCTTTAGTTGTCGGAGATTTTAATATTCACTTCGATAACCCAGAAGACCCTTTAAAAACAGCGTTTGTGTCCATCTTAGATTCAGTCGGGATTAAGCAGAATGTCATAGGACCGACCCATAATGGTGGTCACACCCTTGATCTAATACTAACATTCAGATTAAACGTAGACAATATAGTCATACTTCCACAGTCTGAAGTTATCTCAGATCATTGTCTCATCTCATTCAAAATATGTCTGAGTAATAATATATGCACCTCACCACGCTACTGTATTAAACGTACTTTCATGTCAACTACTGCACAGAGCTTTATAAATGATCTCCCAGAGCTGTCAACTTTGATTGGGTCACTGTCAGCCCCTGCAGAACTCGATCAGGCAACTGAATGCTTAGAGTCAACATTCCGCCATACTTTAGATAATGTAGCTCCTCTAAAAAGGAAAATGGTCAGAGACAAAAAATTAGCACCCTGGTATAATGATGACACTCGCACATTAAAACAGACCACTCGAAAATTGGAACGTAAATGGCGTCAAACAAAATTGGTAGTGTTCAAATTGGCGTGGAAGGAGAGCTTCCTGAAGTATAAAAAAGCTCTTAGTGCTGCGAGATCAACATATCTCTCCTCCCTAATAGAAGATAACAAAAATAATCCTAGATTCCTATTTAATACTGTAGCAAAATTAACCAGGAATAAGTCCACTATCAACACATGCACACCTGCAGTATGTAGTAGCAACGACTTCATGAATTTTTTTAATGACAAAATTGAGAATATCCGACAAAAAATTCAAACTACTAATTTAAGGTTAGACAATGAAAGTGACCTTGTAGTTAACAATATAACTGTATCAGATCATCAGTTAGAATGTTTTACTCCCCTAAAAGAAACTGAATTACTCTCATTAATCTCTACATCAAAAGCCTCAACTTGCGTACTAGATCCCTTACCGACACATCTATTCAAACAGATGATGCCTGGAGTAATTGAACCGCTTCTAAAAATAATAAATTCTTCTCTTATGATTGGCTATGTACCCAAATCCTTTAAACTAGCAGTTATCAAACCCCTGATTAAAAAACCTGACCTTGATCCCTGTCAGCTGTCCAATTATCGGCCAATATCAAACCTCCCCTTTATCTCCAAGATCCTTGAAAAAGCTGTGGCACAGCAGTTATGCTCATATTTACATAGGAATAACATCCATGAAATGTATCAGTCAGGATTTAGACCTCATCATAGCACAGAGACAGCACTGGTTAAAGTAGTGAACGACCTACTGTTGGCGTCTGATCAGGGCTGTGTCTCGCTACTTGTGTTGCTTGACCTTAGTGCAGCATTTGATACCATTGATCATTCCATTCTTCTGGATAGACTAGAAAATGTTGTGGGAGTTAAGGGAATGGCCCTCTCCTGGCTCAGGTCTTATCTAACTGATCGTTATCAGTATGTCGATATAAATGGTGATATTTCTAGACGTACCGAGGTAAAGTTTGGTGTTCCACAAGGTTCTGTCTTGGGTCCACTGCTTTTTTCTCTATATATGTTACCTCTGGGCGATATTATTCGTAAACATTGTATTAGTTTCCACTGTTATGCTGATGACACACAGTTGTATGTCTCTGCAAAACCTGATGAGAGACACCAGCTTAATAAAATTGAGGAATGTGTTAAGGACATTAGACACTGGATGCTTATAAATTTCCTTCTGCTTAACTCTGACAAGACTGAAGTACTTGTGCTAGGACCACATACAGCTAGAAGTAAGTTTTCTGATTACACAGTAACTCTGGATGGCCTTTCTGTTTCTTCACGTGCAGCAGTAAAAGACCTCGGAGTGATTATTGACCCCAGTCTTTCATTCGAAACTCACATTGATAACATCACCCGGATAGCTTTCTTTCATCTCAGAAATATTGCAAAGATAAGAAATTTAATGTCATTGCATGATGCAGAAAAACTAGTCCATGCTTTCGTTACCTCCAGGTTGGATTATTGTAATGCCTTACTGTCTGGATGTTCCAATAAGTGCATAAACAAGCTCCAGTTAGTTCAAAATGCTGCAGCAAGAGTTCTTACTAGAACTAGAAAATATGACCACATCACGCCTGTCTTATCCACACTGCATTGGCTCCCAATCAAATTTCGTATTGATTATAAAATACTACTATTGACCTTTAAAGCACTAAATGGTCTCGCACCACAGTACCTGAGTGAACTTCTGCTCCTCTATGACCCGCCACGCCTACTTAGATCAAAAGGTGCAGGCTATCTGCTGGTACCTCGTATAGTGAAGGCTACATCAGGGGGCAGAGCCTTTTCTTACAAAGCCCCACTGTTATGGAACAGCCTTCCAAGTAATGTTCGGGAATCAGACACAGTCTCAGCATTTAAGTCTAGGCTGAAAACATATCTGTTTAGTCAAGCCTTTTGTTAATGGTGTTTATGAGGTAAAGGAGTAGATCTGGAGGGTCCTCAGACATAGAGTGTTTTGGTAAACTGGGATGTATGGATGCTGTCAGTCCCCACTCGCTTGCTCACTCGAGTTTGTTGACGGTGCAGTGGCTGGCTGCTTTATGTCCCGGGGCTCCCTCATGCCTGTGTTACCTTCTGGCTCTCTCCTTTTAGTTATGCTGTCATAGTTAGTTGCCGGAGTCCCTGCTTGTACTCGGTGCAATATGTATACTGTTCCTACTTATTCAGGTGACATTGGGCATACCTAACCACCTGTGTTTTCTTTCTCTCCCCCCCCCCCCAAATCTGTCCCTCTGAGTTACATGGAGTCAACAGGAAATCTTTTGGTGGAGACGGTGGGGACCTCGACTGGCTATCGTAGCCTGCAGGGAATCGGCCGTCAGACATTCTGTCGCATGTCCCAGACCCGGTGAAATGTAACTGAATTGTCTTGGCCAGGCCTAAGGGTCCCATCTGCATCTCATCATTGCTGAGGAGTGTGCTCCCATCACCCAATCAAGCATCCAGCCAGAGCAGGTCATGATATATTTTTTACCATATTAACATGCCATTGTGCGTCATGCCTGATGTAAAGACTCTCGTCTCTGCGAGCCTACCACACAGATTTAATACTTGTCATTTTTAGGGCATACCTAACAACGTGTTTTCTTTCTCTCTCTCTCTCTCTCTCTCTCTCTCTCTCTCTCCCCCCCCATCTGTCCCTCTGAGTTACATGTTGATCCTGGGATTGAGATGCTGGCCTCTTCTGCCCCTCGGACCTGCTTGATCCATCCTGGTGCCCTGTGTCTGGTCGGAGTTTTATCGCCCCACTCCTGTGAAGGATGGCCCCATGAGGACAGTTGAGGGTTATACCTGTTAAAACTGTTAATATTATAGTCAGGCTGTCTGTTGTTGCCCAAATGAGGATGGGTTCCCTTTTGAGTCTGGTTCCTCTCGAGGTTTCTTCCTCATGTCGTCTGAGGGAGTTTTTCCTTGCCACCGTCGCCACAGGCTTGCTCATTGGGGATAGATTAGGGATAAAATTAGCTCATGTTTTAAGTCGCTCAAATTCTGTAAAGCTGCTTTGCGACAATGTTTATTGTTAAAAGCGCTGTACAAATAAACTTGATTTGATTTGATAACCCCGAGATCTTTTACTGCCGCAAGTGAAGAAACAGAAAGGCCATCCAGAGTTACAATGTAATCAGAAAACCTACTTCTAGCTGCATATGGTCCTATAACAAGTTCTTCAGTCTTGTCAGAGTTAAGCAGAAGGAAGTTAATAAGCATCCAGTGTCCTTTCACATTCCTCAATTCTATTAAGCTGGTGTGTCTCATCTGGTTTTGCAGAATCATGCAACTGTGTGTCATCAGCATAACAGCAGAAACTAATACCATGCTTACAAATAATATCCAGAGGTAACAAATATGAACAAAAAAGCAGCGGGCCGAATACAGAACCTTGTAGAACACCAAACTTTACATCAGTATGTTTAGAAAAATCACCATTTACATCAACATACTGATAGCGATCAGTTAAATAAGAGCTGAGCCAGAAGAGGGCCATTCCCTTAACTCTCACAACATTTTCTAGTCTATCCAGGAGAATGGAATGATCAATGGTATCAAATGCTACACTAAGGTCAAGCAACACAAGCAGGCAGACACAGCCTTGATCAGATGCCAACAGTAGGTCATTTACTACTTTAAACAGTGCTGTCTCTGTGCGATGATGAGGTCTAAATCCTGACTGATACATTTTGTGGATGTTATTCCTATGTAAATATGAGCATAACTGCTATGCCACAGGTTTTTCTCGGATCTTGGAGATAAAGGGGAGGTTTGATATTGGCTGATCATTAGACAGCTGACAGGGATCAAGGTCAGGTTTTTTTTAATCAGGGGTTTGATAACTGCTAGTATAAAGGATTTGGGTACATAGCCAATCCTAAGAGAAGAATTTATTATTTTTAGAAGGGGTTCAATTATGACAGGTATTATCTGTTTGAATAGTCATGTAGGTAAGGGATCTAGTACACAATTTGAAGATTTTGATGCGGAGATGAATGAAATTAGTTCGAATTCTCTAAGGGGAGTAAAACATTCTAATTGCTGATCTGACAGAGTTATATTGTTAAGTAGAGGGTTACTTAAATTGTCTGGCCTTAAATTCTCATCTCATCTCATTATCTGTAGCTGCTTTATCCTGTTCTACAGGGTCGCAGGCAAGCTGGAGCCTATCCCAGCTGACTACGGGTGAAAGGCGGGGTACACCCTGGACAAGTCGCCAGGTCATCACAGGGCTGACACATAGACACAGACAACCATTCACACTCACACCTACGGTCAATTTAGAGTCACCAGTTAACCTAACCTGCATGTCTTTGGACTGTGAGGGAAACCGGAGCACCCAGAGGAAACCCACGCAGACACGGGGAGAACATGCAAACTCCACACAGAAAGGCCCTCGCTGGCCATGGGGCTCGAACCCAGACCTTCTTGCTGTGAGGCGACAGCGCTAACCACTACACCACCATGCTGCCCTGGCCTTAAATTGGTAGTTTGAATTTTTTGTCGGATATTTTCAATTTTGTCAGTGAAAAAATTCATGAAGTCATTGCTACTACATACTGCAGGTGTGGCTGTGTCTATAGTGGACTCATTCCTGGTTAATTTTGCTACAGTATTAAACAGGAATCTAGGATTATTTTGTTATCTTCTATTAGGGTGGAGAGATATCTTGATCTTGCAGCACTAAGAGCTTTTCTATACTTCTGGAAGCTCTCCTTCCAAGCTAATTTGAACACTACTGATTTTGTTTGATGCCATTTACATTCCAATTTTCAAGTGGTCTGTTTTAAAGTGCTTGTGTCATTGTTATACCAGGGTGCTATTTTTTTCTCTCTAATCATTTTCTTTTTAAGTGGAGCTATATTATCTAAAGTATAGCAGAACGTTAACTCTAAGCATTCTGTTGCCTGATCAAGTTCTTTGGGGGCTGACAGTGATCCAATCAAAGTTGATAACTCTGGGAGATTATTTATAAAACTCTGTGCAGTAGTTGATGTGAATGTAGGTTTAAAACAGTAGTGTGGTGAGGTACATATATTATTGCTCAGACGTATTTTGAATAAGGTGAGATAATGATCTGCGATAACTTCAGACTGTGGAATTGTGACAATATGTTCTATATTTAACCTGAATGTTAGTATCAGATCAAGAGTATGACCACCATTATTGGTAGGTCCTATGACATTCTGATTAACCCCTACTGAATCTAAACTGGACACAAATGCTGTTTTCAGAGGATCTTCTGGGTTATCGAAGTGAATATTAAAATCTCCAACAACTAAAGCTTTGTCTAAGGAAATAAACAGGTCTGAGATCTCATCTCATCTCATTATCTCTAGCCGCTTTATCCTGTTCTACAGGGTCACAGGCAAGCTGGAGCCTATCCCAGCTGACTACAGGCAAAAGGCGGGGTACACCCTGGACAAGTCGCCGGATCATCACAGGGCTGACACATAGACACAGACAACCATTCACACTCACATTCACACCTACGGTCAATTTAGAGTCACCAGTTAACCTAACCTGCATGTCTTTGGACTGTGGGGGAAACCGGAGCACCCAGAGGAAACCCACGCGGACACGGGGAGAACATGCAAACTCCACACAGAAAGGCCCTCGCTGGCCACGGGGCTCGAACCCGGACCTTCTTGCTGTGAGGCAACAGCGCTAACCACTACACCACCGTGCCGCCCCAGGTCTGAGATGAAATCTGCAAATTCAGAAAGAAACTCAGAATATGGCCCCAGGAGCCTGTAAATAATAAGTAATGGAATTAACTGGGTAGACTTATTTTTCGAGGCTACATACATTATATTAGTAGGAAGAACTTCAAATGTATTAAATTTATAGCCAGGTTTTTGTGTTACACCTAGATAATCATTATAAATAACCGCGACGACTCCTCCTCTACCAGTTAGACGAGGCTGGTCTATATAATTATGTCCAGGAGGATGAGCGTCATTTAATGCAATACAGTGGGGCTTGAAAGTTTGTGAACCCTTTAGAATTTTCTATATTTCTGCATAAATATGACCTAAAACATCATCAGATTTTCACACAAGTAAGTCCTAAAAGTAGATACAGAGAACCCAATTCAACAAATGAGACAAAAATATTATATTTGGTCATTTATTTATTGAGGAAAATGATCCAATATTACATATCTGTGAGTGTCAAAAGTATGTCAACCTTTGCTTTCAGTATCTGGTGTGACCCCCTTGTGCAGCAATAACTGCAACTAAACGTTTCTGGTAACTGTTGATCAGTCCTGCACACCGGCTTGGAGGAATTTCCTCCACACAGAACAGCTTCAATAATTTAATTACAGATGTGCTTCAAATTATAAATACATACTTGGAGACTGGCGTTGTTCCTGTGTCCCTAAAAAAAGCTGTTGTAAAGCCCCTTCTTAAAAAAAATAATCTGGATCCTTCAGTGTTAAATAACTACAGGCCAATATCAAATCTACCATTCATCGGGAAAATCCTGGAAAAAATTGTCTTCAATCAATTAACTGCCTTTTTGATATCAAACAGCCATTTTGATAATTTTCAGTCAGGATTTTGTGCCAATCATAGCACTGAAACAGCGCTGATTAAAGTTATAAATGACATACGTCTTAATACTGATGCAGGCAAAACATCGGTCCTGGTATTACTGGACCTCAGTGCAGCTTTTGATACTGTTGATCACAACATACTGCTATATCGACTTGAACACTGGGTTGGATTGACTGGTAAAGTTATCAATTGGTTAAAATCATACTTAAAAGATAGAAGCTTCTTTGTTACCCTGGGAAATTGCTCCTCAACGTCAATGTCCTTGACCTGTGGTGTCCCCCAGGGGTCGATTCTTGGACCATTACTTTTCAACCTTTATATGCTCCCACTTGGGCAAATTATCAATAAAATTCAATTTTGTATCACTGCTATGCAGATGATACCCAAATTTATTTTGCTCTATCACCTAATGATTATGCCCCCCTTGAATGTCTCTACCAGTGTATCGATCAAATCAATAGCTGGATGTCACAAAATTTTCTTCAGCTGAACACAGATAAAACAGAAGTAATTCTATTTGGAAAAAAAAGATGAAAGACTCAGAATTACCACTATTCTTGACACAAAAGGGATTAAAACTAAAGAAATGGTTAAAAATCTTGGTGTTTTCATTGACAGCGAGCTAAACTTTGACAGTCACATGAAAGCAATCACTAAAACGGCATTTTATCACCTAAAAAACATTTCCAAACTAAGAGGACTTATGTCAAAAAATGATCTGGAAAAACTAATACATGCCTTCATCTCTAGTAGGGTTGATTACTGCAATGGCCTTTTCACAGGCTTGCTAAAAAAGACCATCAAACGACTTCAGCTGGTTCAAAATGCAGCGGCGAGGGTTCTCACATGAACAAAAAGAACAGAGCACATTACTCCAATTCTAAGGTCCCTTCACTGGCTTCCAGTAAGCTACAGAATTGATTTTAAAGTATTGCTGCTGGTATACAAATCTCTAAATGGTACAGGGCCCAATCACCTCTCTGATATGTTGCAGCGGCCTAACCCAATCAGATCTACCAGATCGCAACAGAAAAATTTACTATTAAAACCAGTTGTTAAAACAAAGTGTGGTGAAGCAGCTTTTAGCTACTATGCAGTACAGCTATGGAACCAACTGCAAGAGAACATTAAAAATGCTCCTGCTGTTGGCAGCTTCAAAACTAGGTTAAAGACCAAGCTGTTTTCAGATGCTTTCTGTTAAATAATTAATATTGTCTTCTTTACATTCTTTATAATCTTTACTTCTCTGCATGTTTTAAATTTACTTTAATTTTATCCTATTTTATTCTTTATTCTATTCTGCTGGGGTTTTTTTCTTCTTTCTTTCTCATCTTATTTGAACTACTACTTCATTTTATTATTTTATTTTTACTATTGTTTAACCCTTTAGTGCATAAGATGGGTCTAAATAGACCCGGCAGAGTTTAAAATTTTCTATATCTTTATCATAATACATTTTTTTTGCTCAATACTCCATTAATTCCTCAATTGACTTGTTTATGTCCCTTAGAAAGCTTCATTTCATTTTTGGCATCATTGCATTTTACGTAAAAATACCTTTTTTGTTAATACTTCTTATTATTTTCTTTTAATTTCTTTTAATTCTTTTAATTAATTGTTTTAGAATAAAAATAATTATTTTATGTAATTTTATTTCTCTATTGTTTACTGTTTTTGTTTTTACTTCTGTAAAGCACATTGAACTGCCATTGTGTATGAAATGTGCTATATAAATAAACTTGCCTTGCCTTGCCTTCAACTCTGTGATGTTGGTGGGTTTCCTCACATGAACTGCTTGCTTCAGGTCCTTCCACAACATGTCAATTGGATTAAGTTCAGGACTTTGACTTGACCATTCCAAAACATCAACTTTATTCTTCTTTAAAGGATATGGGACATGGATTTTTACCTGGGTATAATTATGTATAAAGGACATAAGAAATGCCATCTAAATCACTGCAGGGCATCAAAAATGTGAAAATCATCACATTATTCAAGTTTTTTTATACATCAGCGTAAAACAAGGATTCGTTAATGAGCTAGGTGGTCACGTGACCCGTGACGCAACAAAAACTTTCCAAGGAGCCAGCGCTTGGGAATCTAATGTAAACAGGTTACCGAAATGGACACCATCAACAGTGATATTCCCGATGTTTCACAGAGATGTGAAGTTAGACCCTATCAATTCTAACCGATAGCTGGAAATTCACATGAACATAGATCTTGTCTTTACTCTGACGGGTCAGATGATTCTGAGAGTGAGAGTTCATTCAGCCCTCATGAAACTGAAAGCGGTCGGCTCGATAACACTTCCTGGTAAGTTAAAAACAATTCTGCTCAAAGGCTAATGATATGTTGAAAGAAGTATTATTTTTGTATCATACATTGAAAGTTCATCATAGATCTAGCTAAAGTCCGTTGCAAGCTAGGTTTTTTTTGCTGATATTTTTCGAGATTGATTGAGATACAATGCTTCCAGAGTCCGAGATGAAAACATTCAAAATGGCGAAACGAGTCAGAATTATGATAATCAATAATTGATACACCCAAAATTATAATACTAATCCTTACCTTGGCTTTCAGTCGCTTAGCGCAGAGGTCTTCAACAGGGGGGTCGCGAAATCACACCGAATCACTCATATCAACAAAAATATTCCTGCCCTGTCCCCTGGCCTCCATGCAGGGATGCAAACAGTGCGCCTTTCGGCGGATGCCGCCTTTTTCACGGCTGAATCTCGCAGATCCGATTTAAAAAAAAAATAGCGATATTAATTAATGAAACATGAAGTATAAGGATGAGAAAAAAAACAGTTTATATCGGGAAGCTGCGCACATTTGTGCAGCCTGGCGCAAATGTGCGCAGCTTCCCGATTTAAACTGTTTTTTTTTTCTCATCCTTATACTTCCTGTTTCATGTTTCATGAATTAATATCGCTCAGTACCTGAGTATTAATGTTGAAAGAATCCTCAGTGAAATGGTCCGAACACAGTTTGTGGGAAACAGTAGGTGCAAAGTTTTTTCAACAGGTGTTCTGTAAAGTTATCCTACCTCTTGGATTTGTCCTACCAAGCCTACTGCGCATGCGCCAAGCCTACTGCGCATGCGCAGGTGAGCCCACACTTTCCTCAGCTTCGGGTCCTTGGGGAAAGCAAAAAAACTTACTCCAGGGCATTTCCCATTGGAATTATTGCAACCATAAGCAGCACAATACATCATGATGTCCAATGTATGATGTCCAATGTACTTTAAAGACTATAAAAACAATTTTCTTGTCATCCACTTCTCCATTCATCTACCCGCTTGTGCTGTGCCCAAAAGTTTTTGTTACGTATGATCACGTGACAGCGGCTCTTCTGGTTGCAAAAAATGCATATCGGAAGTCAAGCAGAAATGCCATATAATCATCACGAATATAACGATTTTGCTGAATTTAACAGACGATTTTGTATTTGTTGATGCAATTAATTCATATTTTTAATGGAAAGAAACTGATATAGCGTGCTTTTATGTTTCATGTCCCATATCCTTTAACCATTCTTTGGTACAACGACTTGTGTGCTTAGGGTGGTTGTCTTGCTGCATGACCCACCTTCTCTTGAGATTCAGTTCATGGACAGATGTCCTAACATTTTCCTTTAGAATTTGCTGGTATAATTCAGAATTCATTGTTCTATCAATGATGGCAAGCTGTCCTGGCCTAGATGCAGCAAAACAGGCCCAAACCATGATACTACCACCACCTTGTTTCACAGATGGGATAAGGTTCTTATGCTGGAATGCAGTGTTTTACTTTCTCCAAACATAATGCGTCTCATTTTAACCAAAAAGTTCTATTGTGGTCTCATCCATCCACAATTTTTTTTTCCCAGTAGCCTTCTGGCTTGTCCACATGATCTTTAGCAAACTGCAGACAAGTAACAATGTTCTTTTTGGAGAGCAGTAGCTTTCTCCTTGCAACCCTGCCATGCACATCATTGTTGTTCAGTTTTCTCCTGATGGTGGACTCATGAACATTAACATTAGCCAATATGAGAGAGGCCTTCAGTTGCTTAGAAGTTACCCTGGGGTCCTTTGTAACCTTGCCAACTATTCCACACCTTGCTTTTGAAGTGATCTTTGTTGGTCAACCACTCCTGGGGAGGGTAACAATGGTCTTGAATTTCCTCCATTTGTACACAATCTGTCTGACTGTGGATTGGTGGAATCCAAACTCTTTAGAGATGGTTTTGTAACCTTTTCCTGCCTGATGAGCATCAACAACGCTTCTTCTGAGGTCCTCAGAAATCTCTTTTGTTCATCCTATGATACACTTCCGCAAAGATCTGTGAAGATCAGACTTTGATAGATCCCTCTTCTTTAAATAAAACTGGGTACCCACTCCCACCTGATTGTCATCCCATTGATTGAAAACACCTGACTCTAATTTCACCTTCAAATTAACTGCTAGTCCTAGAGGTTCACATACTTTTGCCACTCACAGATATGTAATATTGGATCATTTTCCTCAATAAATAAATGACCAAGTATAATATTTTTTCTCTCATTTGTTTAACTGGGTTCTCTTTATCTACTTTTAAGACTTATGTGAAAATCTGATGATGTTTTAGGTCATATTTATGCAGAAATATAGAAAATTCTAAAGGGTTCCCAAACTTCCAAGCACCACTGTATATTAAATCCACCAGTCCACCAAGGCTTGATGTGTACTCCCTTGTCTTGCCACTTTGTATATTCCTGCTCAATCAGGGGAGGCCTTAGGTGCATCATGAATGCAGATCAGAAACCCTGTCTTCTTAAGACACTGATCCTGGAAATGTTTGGCTTTCCCACTGCACTTGCAGACCTGCTTGGGCTTTGTCCTAGTTCTGGTGAGCATGCATGGTTCTACGGACAGAGAGCTGGCTTTGGGGGAATTGGCTCCCATTTCTGTCGTGCAGTGATAGGGGATAGGTGGTGAGACATACCGGTACAGTAGGGGGTGAGAAACAGGAGTGGCAATAGATGAAACACCGACTGAGAGGTTGCCATGAGCACACTATGGCACTGCACTCAAACAGCTCCAGAAACACTTCGGGGTCATCCTGCAGACCAATCTTGGTAAGCGTGACATGAGGAAGGACTACAACATCTGCAAGAGCTGCTGCTGGAGAACTTACATTCATGACAAATCAAGATGTATTTTATTTTCCTAACTTTCACTTTTTAGCGGAGCTCCAGCCTGCGCGAGTGGAGCCCCATAGGTTTAGAGTGTGGATATAGAAAGAAATCCATCGAGTTGTTTTCTGATGGTTTCGGTCCTGTGCATGCCTGCCACCGTACCAGTGTTAATAATTACTAGTCCTAAAACACCACCTACTGTGATGACCTGGCGACTTGTCCAGGGTATACCCTGCCTTTCGCCCGTAGTCAGCTGGGATAGGCTCCAGCTTGCCTGCGACCCTGTAGAACAGGATAAAGCGGCTAGAGATAATGAGATGAGATGAGATGAGATGAGATGAGATGAGATGAGATGAGATGAGACACACTGCCTAGTGGCCAGTGTTTGTAATTACCTGTCATACACACTGCCTAGTGGCCAGTGATTGTAATTACTAGTCATACACACCACCTAGTGGCCAGTGTTAGTAATTACCAGTCATACACACTGCCTAGTGGCTAATGTTAGTAATTACCAGTCATACACACCGCCTAGTGGCTAGAGTTTGTAATTTCCATTCATACACACTGCCTAGTGGCCAGTGTTAGTAATTACCAGTCATATACACCACCTAGTGGCCAGTGTTAGCTGGTAAAGAAATAAAACAAAAGAGGCTGGCCATGATATAAGAAACTTATCCAACCCAGAAACAGCTGGGAGCTCCACTTTTAGGCAGTGCCTAATTCTATATATTAGCAACTTTGTAGCACACATGAGCTGACACACATGGCACTGGCTGTTCAGCTCTCTCTGTCTCTGGTTACCACCTTCTCTCTGCAAGAACACAAGATACATATCTAAATAAATTCTGGGTAATCTGACAGAGGGGAGACTCATCATATGTTACCTGCTGGTTTTTCCTGCTTCCTTTCTGTCCAAATCCTACACCCAACCATGACCCCACCGCCACAATGACCTTCAGAAGATATGGCTGATGCCAAATGTACATTGCTCAACTTTTATCTTGATCAGGGTTGAAACAGGCATGTACTAACATTTCATGCACTGCAGTGGTTATTTAAAAACTACACTTTGCCCCGATTCTATTTTTTTGCCCTCAGATATGTCTATGATTTGTCCTGACCACCACGATCTCAAAATTGCTTGACTTTTCTCCTGGTGCAACTCCATTAAATTTGTAAGTAATAAAGGCATAGTAATGCCATTGCCAGGTTTTATTTCAGCAAAAATTCTTTTTTCTGGCAGCATGGTGATGCAGTGATTAGCACTGCCACCTCACAGCAAGAAGGTCCCAGGTTTGAACCTCATGGCCGATGGGGGGCCTTTCTGTGTGGCATTTGCATGTTCTCCCTGTGTCTGTGTGGGTTTCCTCCACACAGTGCAAGGAACAGGAGCTGTGCTTCAAGACCTTGCTGCAGGCTCAGCAGGAAGCTCGACAGGCGTTCCAGCACCTGCTCACACTGGGGGGGGGGGGGGGGGGGGGGTTGAACTGCTGTGTCTGTGGACCTCCCCCACATTGCCTTCATGAAGATGGGACCTCATGATGACCCAGAGGCCTTCCTCACACTTCTCAAGCATGGGGGTGGCCGGTGAAGCAACAAGCAACTCATCTACTGTCACTCCTGATCAGAGAGGCCCAGCTCACCACCCAATAGCTCCCCATCAACAGCCGAGTCAACTATGCTGACCTGAAGTGAACCATCATGCAGTATTCTAGGGTGTGGCCAACATAACATCATCAGCACTTCCTCACGCTGACTGTGGAGGAGGCTGGCCAGCCATTCTCTTTTGAGAATGCGATCAAGTTGGTGGAGGATCATCTGGTGGCAGTTCCAATAACAGGTGGACATCCTGCCTTTTCTCTCTCTCCCTCCCTCCCTCCCTCCCTCACTGCCCCCTTTTCCTGTTCCTGCCCCATCCATGCACCATGGAAGTGGGAGCCAATCCCCCCTGCAGCCTGCTCACTGAGCCCATGGTGTCCCCCTCCCTCCCCTTATGTGTCTGTATCTTCTCCCACTCAGATGAGTGATCCCCAAATCACCAGTGCAGAGGTGAAGCCTGGGCCAGTATGCTGGCACTGTGGGGAGCCTGGGCATTTCCAGGACCAGTGCCATGTGATCGAGGTGGGGACCATCGTGCAGATCCTGATGTGCCAGAGACTGCTCTCAACTGAGTGGGAGCATATCGTATACCAGTGAGTATTCAAGGGGATACATACACTGGTGGATTCAGGCTGTAATCAGACCTTCATCCACCAAAGCCTGGTTTAAGGTAAAACATTGGAAGGAGCATGATTGGTGAAGGTATTGTGTATGCATGGGAATTCCCTTGAGGATTTCCCTTTAGAACAAACACAATCTGAGACTCTGCATCATGCTTTTGACCAAGTAGTCAATGGTCAGACTCTCCTGCCAAAAGCAACACTCTCCTACCCGTACTTCATAATCATTAAAGATAGGATATTCTGAGTGATGCATGACACACAAACCTGTGAGAAAGTGACCCAAATGGTAATCCCAAAGAGCCATAGGGAACTCATATACTATGTGGCTCATTTTAACTGTATGGCCAGACACCTAGGTCAGGATAAGACACTAGCTTGAATAATGGTCAGGGAATCAAGGAGATGTCTGTAGGTGGTGTGCAGCATGCTACGAATGCCAGCTGGTGAATCCAGCAGCCACTCCAAAAGCACAATTGTGCTCTCTTCACTGATTGAGACCCCCTTTGAAAGAATTGGTATGGATCTTATTGGGCCATTAGATTGGTCTGCATGAGGGTATCGCTTTATTTTAGTCCTATTGGACTATGGAATGTGATACCCTGAAGCAGTCCCACTGTGTAACATTTCCACATGCAATGTGGCAGAGACACTGTTTAAAATGATCTCATTGGGATTCCCAAAGAAATCCTAACTGACTAAGGCACTATATTCATGTCACACATTCGTGGCATCTTGGATGCACTGTGGGAAAATTGGGAGGCTTGACCTTTGAACAGTAAAATGAAATTCAATACATTCTTGACCTGTGTGCAAAGCTCCACATACTCAGTCACCTAACCGAGGAGAATTTGCGGCAGGCACAAGAACATCAGGCCCGGCTGTACAACATGGGTGCATGCCTTAGAGAATTCACACCAGGAGATAAAATGCTTGTATTATTACCCACTTCAAGTTAAAAATTTCTCGCTAAGTGGCAAGGGCCTTTTGAGGTCACATGGCAAATCAGGGACATAGACTATGTAGGTGAAGAGAATGGATAGGGGTGGGGTGCTACAAACATACCAACTCAATCTACTAAAACATTGAAATGAGGGGGTTCCCATGGCATTGGCATCAGGTCAAAATGAAAGTAACTTCTCAAGCCACTCCAGTCCCTTGTTGAGACCACATCTCACTGTCCCAACACATGGAAGTTGCCAGGATGCAAGCAGAGTTTTCCAATGTGTTCTCGCCCCTGCCCTGCCACACTCACCTCATAGAACACTATACTGAGACACCCCCAGGGGTGGTGGTGCATAGCTGCCTGTATTGCTTAACCAAACACAAGAAAGCTGTGGTTCAATATGAACTCAAGGCCATGCTTAAAATGGGAATAATTGAGGAGTCACATAGTAACTGGAGCAGCCAGGTGGTCTTGGTCCCCAAGACCAATGGGTTGGGTCGGTTCTGTGTGGATTATAGAAACATCAACATGGTGTCTAAATTCAACATATAGCTAGTCCCTTGCATTGATGAGTTACTTGATCAGTTAGGCTCTGCTCACTTTTACTCAACACTGGATTTGACAAAGGGATATTGGCAGATCCCTTTAACTCCTCTAGCCTAAGAGAAAATGGCCTTTTCCACACCATTTGGCTTACACCAGTTCGTCACCCTTCCTTTCAGGTTATTTGGCACTCCTGCAATGTTCCAGTGGCTCATGGACAAAAGCCTCCATCCACATGTCGCGGCCTACCTAGATAATATCGTTATATGGGCGTGGCACCTAAAACACCTCAGGGCTGTCCTGCAGTCACTGTGTGCAGACCTCACAGTTAACATGAAAAAGTGTGTGATCAGGCAGGTGGAAGTATGGTATCTGGGCTTACACTTGGCTCATGGGCAGGTGCATCCCGAAATTGACAAGACTGCAATGATTGCAGCTTGCTGAAGGCCAAAGACCAAAAAGGGGGCAAAACAATTCCGGGGCTGGTTGGCTACTATTGCAGTTTTATGCCTAACTATTTGGAGATCACCAGCCCACTGACTGATTTTGCTAAAATGGGAACATAAGATCTGGTCCAGTGGATGGAGCAGTGCCAACAGGTGTTCACTAGGGTAAAGGCTGCACTGTGTGGGGGGTCACTTTTGCACTCCCCTGACTTTTCTCTCTCTTTTTTATTTTGCAGACAGATGCATCAGACAGAGGGCTGAGGACCATTCTGTCCTAGGAGTTGGAGGGGGAGGAGCCTGCAGTGTTCTACATGAGCCACAAGATCTTGATGTGAGAGAATAAGTAGAACACCATCAAGAAGGTGTGTCTGGTGATTAAGTGGGCAGTTTTCACCCACTGATATTACCTGCTGTGGTGATCTTTCACCTTTTGTTCTTACCATGCCCCGCTCCAATGGCTCCACCACATGAAGGATGCCAATGCATGGATCACCCGTTGGTATCTAGACCTCCAGCCTTTCAAGTTTGAGGTGGTCCACAGGTTGGGGGCACAGATGGTGGTGGTGGACTTTCTTTCCCATCAGGGGGTGGGGGTGAGTTGGCTACAGGCCAGATGGCTCCCTGGCCTGAGTCAGACTGTGGGGCCATCAGTTTATGAATGGAGGGCAAGAGAGTGAGTGGCAAAGTGATCACCCCTGTTGGTAATTGATATTTTGTGTATGTGTGTGTGTGTGTGTGTGTGTGTGTGTGTGTGTGTTTTGCAGTGATGCCAGAGCATTGATAAGGAGGAGGAGAGTGGAGAGGTGGTTGTCTCCTGACCAGGGCATGTGTGCATGTGTGTATGCTTGTGCAAGAGAGACGTAACTGCAAGCTCGTCGTCGTACGTATGAACCAACCAGGAGTCACAGTGGGAGGCTGGGGCAAGAGAGTGAGTTGGCAGTGGGGCCATCAAGAGTCTTTAGCCCCAGGATTCCACTGGGGGCATCAAAGACAGGACAGGGTTTGAGTAGGTGGCTCACAGTTTGCGGGGTGCCACATGAGCAGTTCTCAGAAGCTGCTGCGTCAATGGTGTGGAGGAAGGCCTGAGTTTTCCCCCAACCGGTACGAAGATGGTTCAGCCTGACCCAGGCTTGGTGTGGGAGGGAATGCCCAGTAGGTTTAGTGGAGGGCTCAGGGATGTAATTGTGCAAGGTGGAATTAGCACCCTCCCATTATTTGTGTCACTGATCCATGACCCAATCAGGGGTGAAGGGGGTGCTGTTCTCAAGCTGTGCAGCACATAAGCAAAGTGCTTGTGGTTAAGGCATAGTTGAGTATTAACTTCGCTGATGTTTGGCACCAGGCTGCCTGGGGTATGGGATTTCTCCACAAGGTTGAGAACCAGGTGGCTCCTTTCCATGCTGGCATCATATCAGAGTGAGTGGAAGCCATGTATTCAGAGATAACTCTCAAGGCGTTGTTAATCATGGTATCGATGACTGGGGTGTGGTAACTATGCACCCAGACCACAGCAGCATACTCTGCAGTGGAGAACACCAATGTGAGTGTTAATGTGTGAAGGATGGTGAAGTCTGCACCCCAGAGGGTGCTGGTGAGCTTCTTGATCATTGGGTCATCATGTCTACCTGCCCATGGTGACCCTGCTACAACTTCTTGTCCTTGATGAGGAGTTCAACTGAAGACAGCTGCCTGAACCCACCAGAACTGCAAGCTGAAAAGCTATTATAAAAATAAAAAAGAGGCTGACTTCACCATCACAACTTGCCTGTCTGATGTGTATTTCATTGCAGACAGTATGAACCCAAGATATTTCAGATTTTGTCTGGTCAACTTCATCTCACTTGTTAATATACATCCACTCCTGCATTTCAGGCCGGCAACACATTAAAAAATAAAAAGTTGGGCCATGGGCAATATAGTGCGAGTAATGAGGTACAATAATTAAATAATGATATGATTTGAAACAGGTGATGCCAACAGGTGATTGTAATCATGATTTCATACACAACCAGTATCCAGGAAAGGCCTAGTCTTTGAGGACCAAAGATGGGCCAAGGATCTCCATTTTGGCAGCATACAGTGTCTTGCAAAAGTATTCATCCCCTTTGGTGTTTGTTCTGTTTTGTCGCATTACAAGCTGGAATTAAAATGCATTTCTGGGGGGTTAAAACCATTTGATTTACACAATGTGCCTACCACTTTAAAGGTGCAAATTATTGTTTTATTGTGACACAAACAATAATTAAGATGAAAAAACAGAAATCTGGAGTTTGCATAGGTATTCACCCCCTTTTGTATGAAATCCCTAACTAAGAGTTGGTCCAATGAATTCACTTCATAAGTCATATAATTAGTTGATTAAGATTCACTTGTGTGCAATCAAAGTGTCACATGATCTATCACATTATGTCTGTATAAATCAACCTGTCCTGGAAGGACCCTGATTCTGCAACACTACTAAGCAAGCAACATGAAAACCAAGGAGCACTCCAAACAGGTCAGACACAAAGTTGTGAAGAAGTATAGATCAGGGTTGGGCTATAAAAAATATCCCAAACTTTGAATATCCCACCAAGCATCATTAAATTCATTATTGCAAAATGGAAAGAATATGGCACCACTACAAACCTGACAAGAGAAGGCTATCCACCAAAACTCACAGACCAGGCAAGGAGGGCATTAGTCAGAGATGCAACAAAGACACCAAAGATAACACTGAAGGAGCTGCAAAGATCCACAGCAGAGATGGGAGTATCTGTCCATAGGACTACTTTAAGCTGTACACTCCACAGAGTGGGGCTTTATGGAAGAGTGGCCAGAAAAGTCATTGCTTAAGAAAACACATTTGGAGTTTGCCCAACAGCATGTGGCAGACTCCCCAAACACATGGAAGAAGTTTCTCTGGTCAAATGAGACTAAAATTGATCTTTTTGGCCATCATGGGAAATGCCACATGTGGTGCAAACCCAACACTCCGAGAACACCATTCCTACAGTGAAGCGGCAGCATCATGCTGTGGGGATGTTTTTCATCTGCAGGGACAGTAAAGCTGGTCAAGACTGAAGGAAAAATGGATGGCACTAAATACAGGGCAATTCTGGAGGAAAACCTGTTTGAGTCAGTCAGAGGTTTGAGACTGGGATGAAGATTCATGTTCCAGCAGGACAATGACCCTAAACATACTGCTAAAGCTACACTGGATTGGTTTAAAGGGAAACATTTAAATGTCTTGGAATGGCCTAATCAAAACCCAGACCTCAGTCCAATTGAAAATCTGTACACCAATGCAACCCATCTAACTTGGTGTTAGAACAGTTTTGCCTTGAGGAATAGGCAAAAATCCCAGTGGCTAGATGTGCTAAGCTAATAGAGATGTACCCTAAGAGACTTGCAGCTGTAATTGCAGCAAAAGATGGCTCTACAAAGTATTTACTTGGGGGGGAATACCTGTGCACACTCCAGATTTCTGTTTTTACATCTTAATTATTGTTTGTGTCACAATAAAACAATTTTCAACTTTAAAGTTGGAAGCATGTTGTATAAATCAAATGGTGCTAACCCTCTAAAAATCCATTTTAATTCCTTTGTGTAATGCGATAAAACAGGACAAACACCAAGGGGGTGAATACTTTTGTATTCACCCCCTTGTATACTGTATGTGCGAGAAAATTATTGAAATGTTTAAAAACAAATATTATTCAAAGAAAGATATGAAATAATTTAGATATTTCACCCTATATGGTGCATAATAATCATTAAATGATTCAAGGAATTTTGGTGTGTAAAGGTGAACTCTGATCCCTCAGACAACATCAATAACCATAAATGAGCTGATATAACCACATGGGCTCAGGATTATTTTGGCAAACCTTTGTCAAGCACTGCAATATGGAGTTAAATCCAAAAATACCAGTTAAAACTTTACTGTGCAAAAAGGAAGCCTTATATTAACTGTGTCCAAAAGAACTGTTGACTTCTCTGAGCTTGGAAGCATCTGGGATGGACCATCACACAGTCGAAACATGATTCATCTGACTATAATACATTATTCCAGGTCTTTTTTTTTTTAATAAGAAATGGACACTGTGTGCTCTGGCCAAAACAAAAAGGACCATCCAGACTGTTACCAGCAACACATCCAAAAGCCAGGGTTGTCATGGTATGGGGTTGTCTCAGTGCCCTTGACAAAGGTAACTTACACTTCTGTGATGGCAGCATTAATTCAGAAAAGTACATTAGGATTTTGAAGCAACATATGCTACCTTCGAGATAAAATCTTTTCCAGGGATGTTTCAACAAGACAATGCAAAACCACATTCTGCACACATTTCAAAGGCATGGTTGCAGAAGAAGAGGGTGCCTGTCCCCTCTTGCCCCAACAGAGAATGTGCGGTGCATTTTGAAATTAAAAACATTACACCAATGACCCTGCACTGTTGCATGCCTAATGACCTGTTTGCTGAAATAATGTGTTGCAAGAATCAAAATTGCAAAGTGTTTATTTTGAAAAAAAAAACAAACAAACAAAAAAACAATTAAATTAATCAGGTAAAATCATAAAATAATTGGTGTTAACATTAAAATCTGTTTGCAGGTAGAATGGGAAAAAATAACACCTGAAATGCTGCATCACTTTGTGTCTTCACTCCCTCAACATTTTAAGTGTTGTAAGAAGGAATGACATTACAACTTTTTTTAACATCACAACATCCATCCATTATCCATAACCACTTATCCTGTGCAGGGTCGCAGGAAAGTTGGAGCCTGTCCCAGCTGACTACTGGTGAGAGGTGGGGTCCACCCTGGACAAGTTATCAGATCATCGCAGTCATCACAACATTACTGACACACTTTTTTTTTTAAATGTGTTGCAAGAATCAACATTGAAATAGGTGTTTCCTTAAAAAAAATCATGAGGTAAATCATCAAATAATGTGCTGTTGAATTGTTTTGAGTGCAATGCAGGTCAAAGATTATTTTCAAATAATTGTTTTCAGTTTTGATTTCAATTTCAACATACATGCTAACCAAACCCGATAGGACTCCTTCTTCAGCTTGATGTCTCCCCTCACCACATGTGTCCACCACCAGGTTTAGGGATTACCACCACGACAGGCACCAACAACTTTGCAGCCACAGCTCCACACAGCTGCCTCAGCAATGGAGATACGGAACATGGTCCATTAGGGCTCAATGTTCCCATCCTCCCTGGTATGCAGTTGAAGCTCTGCCGGAGGTGGTAGTTGAAGATCCAACTAACAGGAGCCTCCACCAGACATTCCCAGCATACCCTCACTACACATTTGAACCTACCAGGTATGTCCGGTCTCCTTCCCCACCATCTGATCGAGCTCTCCACCAGATAGTGATCAGTTGACAGCTCCACTCCTCTCTTCACCCAAGTGTCCAAGACATATGGTCACAGATCAGATTAAATGACTACAAAGTTGATCATCAATCTACAGCCTAGGGTGTCCTCATGCCACATGCACTTATGGACACCCTTATGCTTGAACGTGGTGCTCATTATGGCCAAACCGTGCATGGCACAGAAGTCCAACAACAGAACACCACTCGGGATTAGATAGGGCAGGCTGTTCTTCCCAATCACACCCCTCCAAGTCTCACTGTCTTTGCCCACATGAGCATTGAAGTCCTCCAGTAAAACAATGGAGTCCCCTCGCGGTACACTGTCTAGCATCCCACTCAAGGACTCCAAGAAGGCCAAGTACTCTGAATTACCATTTGGCACATAAACACAAATGACAGTCAGAGACCATGCCCAACCCGAAGGCACAGGGAAACGACCCTCTCGTTTACTGGGGAGAACTCCGATGTTAGCACGCCAAACTGGGGGGCTACCAATAGCCCCACCCCTGCCCGGTGCCGCTCACCCTTGGCAACTCCAGCATGGAAGAGTCCAACCCCTCCTCAGGAAATTGGTTCCAGAGCCCAAACCATGTGTTGAGGTGAGCCCAACTATATCTAGTCAGTACTTCTCAACCTCATGCACAAGCTCAGGCTCCTTCCCCACCAGAGAGGTAACATTCCATGTCCCAAAAACAAGTTTTGTCAGTCAGGGATCAGTATGCCAGGGCCTCTGCCTTTGGCTGCCATCCAATCCATAATGCACTGGACCCTTATGGCACCTCCTGCAGGTGATGGGTCCACAAGAGGGTGGTTCCATGTTGCTCATTCGGGCTGGGCCCAGGCCCCACGGACATAGGCCCAGCCACCAGGTGCTTGCTGATGAGCCACTCCCCCAGGCCTGGCTTCAGGGTGGGGCCCCTAGTCTGGGCGAGGGCACTCAGATCCTTGTTTTTCTTCTCATAAGGGTCTTCAGAACCGCTCTTAGTCTGACCTTTGAATGCCCCCCTTGAATGTCTCTACCAGTGTATCGATCAAATCAACAACTGGATGTCACAAAATTTTCTTCAGCTGAACTCCGATAAAACAGAAGTAATTCTATTTGGAAAAAAAGATGAAAGACTCAGGATTACCAGTATTCTTGACACTAAAGGGATTAAAACTAAAGAAATGGTTAAAAATCTTGGTGTTTTCATTGACAGCGAGCTAAACTTTGACAGTCACATGAAAGCAATCACTAAAACGGCATTCTATCACCTAAAAAACATTTCCAAACTAAGAGGACTTATGTCAAAAAATTATCTGGAAAAACTGATACATGCCTTCATCTCTAGTAGGGTTGATTACTGCAATGGCCTTTTCACAGGCCTGCCAAAAAAGACCATCAAACGACTTCACCTGGTGCAAAATGCAGCGGCTAGGGTTCTCACACGAACAAAAAGAACAGAGCATATTATTAAGGTCCCTTCACTGGCTTCCAGTAAGCTACAGAATTGACTTTAAAGCATTGCTGCTGGTGTACAAATCTCTAAATGGTACAGGGCCCAATTACCTCTCTGATATGTTGCAGCGGCCTAACCCAATCAGATCTACCAGATCGCAACAGAAAAATTTACTATTAAAACCTGTTGTTAAAACAAAGTATGGTGAAGCAGCTTTTAGCTACTATGCAGTGCAGCTATGGAACCAACTCCCAGAGGACATCAAAAATGCTCCTCCTGTTGGCAGCTTCAAATCTAGGTTAAAGACCAAGCTGTTTTCAGATGCTTTTTGTTAAATAATTAATATTGTCTTCTATACATGTTTTTATAATCTGTACTTTTACAGTTTCTGCATGTTTCAAATTTTACTTAACTTTTATTCTATTTTATTCTGCTGTTTTTTTTCTCCCCCTATTTGAACTTCTACTTCATTTTATTATTTTATTTCTACTATTGTTTAATTCTTATTATATTTTTCCCATTTATTTTATGTAATTTTATTCTCTATTGTATACTGTTTTGCTTTTACTTCTGTAAAGCACATTGAACTGCCACTGTGTATGAAATGTGCTATATAAATAAACTTGCCTTGCCTTTGATCTAGGACCTGTTTGCCTTGGGAGACCCTACCAGGAGCAAATGCCCCTGACAACGTAGCTCCTAGAATCACTGAGGCACACAAACCCCTCCACCACGTTAAGGTGGCAATTCAAGGAGGACTTTGATTATCATATTATTTAGTTATTTAATTAGTTAGTTTATACTAATTTGATTATCATATTATTTTCTTTATATTGAAAACTGTAAGGCTCTCTACGTGTGGGTGGAGCACAGAGGACGGCAGGACAGAGGTCAGGTTTTATAATTCGGCTTTATTGCCACACTTTTCAGTTTAACAATGATTAATCGTGCAGACACACACACAACCGGCGTCTGGTTCAGGGATCAGCAGCTTCTGCTCTCGCTCTCCCTCCTGATATAGGGCGCAGTCACTGGGAAGACACACAAACACAGGTTAATTGCTCTCAGGTGACGTGATTCTGCCACTTACCTTCCCTGACTCCGCCCTCCTGTCACAGACCGGCGCTTGACCACGCCCCCGCTGCCACATACCCCCACCGCCCGACTCAGGCCGGGCGGCCGTCCGGCCTGCAGCCGACTCCCCCCCCCTTGACGGGAGAGAAAGTCCGCCATGACCATCTGCGCCCCCGGCCTGTGGACCACCTTGAAATTGAAGGGTTGGAGTGCCAGATACCAACGGGTGATCCGCGCGTTGGCATCTTTCATGCGGTGGAGCCACTGGAGGGGCGCGTGGTCCGAACAGAGGGTGAAAGGGCGCCCCAGTAGGTAGTACCGGAGGGCGAGAACTGCCCACTTGATGGCCAGACACTCTTTCTCTATGGTGCTGTAGCGCCCCTCATGCACCGACAGCTTCTTGCTGATATACAGGACCGGGCGGTCCTCCCCCTCCACCTCCTGGGACAAAACCGCCCCCAGCCCTCTGTCCGACGCATCGGTCTGCAACATAAAAGGGAGAGAAAAGTCAGGGGAGTGTAGAAGTGGCCCCCACACAGTGCAGCCTTTACCTCTGAGAAAGCCCGCTGGCACTGCTCCGTCCACTGGACCGGATCTGGTGCCCCCTTTTTAGTGAGATCAGTCAGCGGGCTGGTGACGTCCGAATAATTAGGTATAAACCTGCGATAATAGCCAGCCAGCCCCAGGAACTGTCTCACCCCCTTTTTGGTCTTGGGCCTCGGGCAGGCCACAATTGCTGCCGTCTTATTAATTTGGGGACGCACCTGCCCGTTGCCCAAGTGGAAGCCCAGATACCGTACTTCCACCCGCCCAATGGCACACTTCTTTGGGTTGGCTGTGAGCCCCGCTCGCCTCAGCGACCTAAGGACGGCCCTCAGATGTTCGAGGTGCCGCTGCCAGTCATTGCTATAGATGATTATGTCATCTAGATATGCTGCCGCATACGTGGCGTGAGGGCGGAGGACTCTGTCCATCAGCCGCTGAAACGTCGCGGGCGCCCCAAACAGCCCAAATGGAAGGGTGACGAATTGGTGTAAACCAAACGGTGTGGAAAAGGCCGTTTTTTCTCGGGATAGTGGAGTCAAGGGGATCTGCCAATATCCCTTCGTCAAATCCAGTGTCGAATAAAAGCGAGCAGTGCCGAGTCGATCGAGCAACTCATCAATACGAGGCATTGGGTACGCGTCGAATTTAGACACCGCGTTGACTTTTCTATAGTCCACACAGAACCGGACCGACCCGTCGGCCTTGGGTACCAAGACCACCGGGCTGCTCCAGTCACTGTAGGACTCCTCGACGATGCCCATTTCGAGCATGGTCTGAAGTTCTTCCCAAACCACCTTTTTTTTGTGTTCGGGTAGCCTGTAAGGGCGGCTACGCACCACCACCCCCGGGGGCGTCTATATGTGGTGCTCTATGAGGTTAGTGCGACCGGGCAGGGGCGAGAACACATCCGAAAACTCGGTCTGCAACTGGGCGACCTCCGTGAGTTGGGTCGGGGAGAGGTGGTCTCCACAGGGGACCGGAGAGGTACGGGATGCCAATGTCCCTTTTTGAACCTCCGGCCCCAGCTCCGCCTTCTCCGGAACTACTGACACCAACGCCACGGGGACCTCCTCGTTCCAGAGTTTAAGCAGGTTGAGGTGGTAAATCTGTAGCGCCCCACCCCTGTCCGTTCGCCTCCCCTCATAGTCGACATCCCCGACTCGCCGTGTGACCTCAAAGGGTCCTTGCCACTTGGCGATCAATTTGGAGCTCGACGTGGGCAACAGTACGAGTACCTTATCTCCCGGAGTGAACTCTCTAAGGCGCGTACCCTTGTTGTACAGGCGGGCTTGCCGTTCCTAGGCCTGCCGCAAATTCTCCTGAGTTAGGTGGGTGAGCGTGTGGAGTTTTGCGCGCAGGTCCATAACGTACTGAATTTCATTCTTACTTTGTGAAGGTCCCTCCTCCCAATTTTCCCGCAGCACGTCCAGGATGCCGCGCGGCTTACGCCCATATAATAATTCGAACGGGGAGAACCCCGTGGAGGCTTGGGGGGGCCTCTCGCACTGAGAACAGCAAGGGTTCGAGCCACTTATCCCAGTTACGTGCGTCCTCACTTACGAATTTTTTAATAATATTTTTGAGGGTGCGGTTGAAGCGTTCCACTAAACCGTCCGTTTGTGGGTGATACACGCTGGTGCGGATCGGCTTAATCCCCAATAACCCATACAGTTCGCGCAGTGTTCGTGACATAAACGTAGTGCCTTGATCAGTCAGAATCTCTTTCGGGATTCCGACTCGGGAGATGACGTGGAAGAGTGCCTCGGCAATACTGCGTGCTGAAATATTGTGCAGAGGCACTGCTTCCGGGTATCGCGTTGCATAGTCCACCAGAACTAATATAAAGCGGTACCCTCGTGCTGACCGATCTAATGGCCCGACGAGATCCATCCCAATTCTCTCAAACGGGGTCTCGATTAACGGTAGAGGGCGCAAAGGCGCTTTTGGAATGGCCGCTGGGTTTACTAACTGGCATTCGCGGCATGCCGTACACCACCTACGGACATCGCCGCGAATCCCCGGCCAATAGAAACGGGCCATTATTCGGGCTAGTGTTTTATCCTGCCCCAAGTGTCCAGCCATGGGATTAAAGTGAGCCGCCTGGAATACCAATTCCCGGCGGCTCTTCGGAATTAAAAGCTGCGTGATGCGCTCTTTAGTTTGAGTGTCCTGCGTCACTCGGTATAATCTATCGTTCATAATCGCGAAGTAGGGGAAGGACGGGGTGGCGTTCGGCTGGAGCATTTGACCATCGATTACTCTCACTTGGTCAAACGCATGCCGCAGAGTCTCGTCTCGCTACTGCTCTAATGGGAAATCCGCGAGGGATTCCCCAATAGAGAGAGGAGGAGCCGGCGGCTCCTCACTCTGACGCAGAGATGACGTAGACGGCTCTGTGACAGCTGCTCCCGCCAAAGCGACACCGGGACCTCCCCCTGTCAAATGGCAGGACCCACTCTCGACTAGGCGTGTCATTAAACCCTGAAATCCCGGCCAATCAGTCCCCAAAATTAGAGAGTGGGTAAGGCGAGGATTAACCGCCGCCTTCACTATAAATTTTTCCCCTCTGAAAATAATGTGGACCGACACCAAAGGGTAGCTGTGAACATCCCCATGCACACACAATACCTTCACCCCCTGTGCTCCCCCCAATGCCTCGTTTTGAACCAGGCTTTGGCGAATTGAGGTCTGATTACAACCAGAATCCACCAACGCCTGATATGTAGCCCCTTGGATACTCACCGGTATGCGATACGCTCCGGCCCGATCGAGGGCGGCCTCTGGCGCGTCGGGGATCCGAACCACCGCGCCCACTTCCATTGCTGTGCACTGCTGATGAAGGTGGCCCGGTTCCCCGCAGCGCCAGCAAACCGGCCCAGGCTTTCCCTCTGCACCAGTGATCTGGGGCTCACTCACCTGAGGTGGGGGAGAGACAGACACAGAAGGGAGAAACGGGAGGGCACCGCGGGTGCGGCGGGCTGGCTGGGGTGGTGCCGGCCCCCGCCTCCGCGGTGGGGGAATGGGGCGAGGACGGGACACAGGAGGAGAGGGAGAGAGAGAGAGAGAAGAGGAGAGAAGAGATGATGCCATCTGCTGTCCTGCCGCCAGAACAGCCGCCAGATGATCCTCCGCCAGCTCGATTGCCTGATCCAGCGATGCCGGGCGGTGGCACTGGACCCACTCCGCGGTTCCGGCTGGTAAGCGGGCGACGAATTGTTCCAGTACCACCTGGTTGACGATTCCCTCGGCGTCACGATTGTTGGCCCTCAGCCACCGCCAGCAGGCGTCCCGGAGCTGCTGGCCGAACGCGAACGGCCGGCCGACTTCCTCCAGTCGCAGCGCGTGGAAGCGCTGGCGCTGTTGCTCCGGTGTGCGCCCCACGCGCTGGAGGACGGCCCGGCGGAGGTCTGCGTAGGCCAGCCGGCGGTTGGCGGGGAGCTGTAGCGCGGCCAGCTGCGCCTCTCCCGTGAGCAGCGGGAGGAGGCGCGCCGCGCGCTGCTCCATCGGCCACCCCGAGGCTTCGGCGACCTGTTCAAACAACGTGATGAACGCCTCGGGGTCGTCCTGCGGGCCCATCTTGGTGACAATGAAGGGAGACGGGCCCGCGGCCGGAGCGCTGGTGGACCCCGCCGACGCGAGGAGATGCCGGAACGCCTCGCGATCTTCCTGCTGGGCCAGCACCAGGGCTTCGAAGCGCTGCTCCTGCTCCTTTCGGAGCATGACGAGTGCCTGGTGCTGGCTTTGCTGAGCCGTGGCGAGGGCGTGGACCAGATCGGCGAACGGGGAGGATTCCATGGGGCTGCTGGTTTGGTGCTCCACTGTCCCGGGTTTCGGCACCACTGTAAGGCTCTCTACGTGTGGGTGGAGCACAGAGGACGGCAGGACAGAGATCAGGTTTTATAATTTGGCTTTATTGCCACACTTTTCAGTTTAACAATGATTAATCGTGCAGACACACACACAACTGGCGTCTGGTTCAGGGATCAGCAGCTTCTGCTCTCGCTCTCCCTCCTGATATAGGGCGCAGTCACTGGGAAGACACACAAACACAGGTTAATTGCTCTCAGGTGACGTGATTCTGCCACTTACCTTCCCTGACTCCGCCCTCCTGTCACAGACTGGCGCTTGACCACGCCCCCGCTGCCACAAAAACATTTTATGGGCTCTTAAAATTTAAGTGAGAATTTAAAAATGAGAATTATGAAATATTTCAAATAATACCATAGTTTGCCATTTTCTTACTTATTCTTTCCTGACAACCTCTTTTCATATCCAGCTTCAAATGAGTGCAATTTTCTGCTCACAAAAGTAGTTTCATTCAGAGGTTAAAATGTCAAATAGTTTATACTAATTTCATCCTCATGATGTCTATGCTGCCTTATTACTAGTTAAGCTTATGTGCTGCTGTAATTTATCTCATCTCATTATCTCTAGCCACTTTATCCTGTTCTACAGAGTCACAGGCAAGCTGGAGCCTATCCCAGCTGACTATGGGTGAAAGGCGGGGTACACCCTGGACAAGTCGCCAGGTCATCACAGGGCTGACACATAGACACAGACAACCATTCACACTCACATTCACACCTACGGTCAATTTAGAGTCTGCTGTAATTTATGAACAACTTTTTTTTTTTTTAGCACATTGTTTTAAGGGCCAGTAGTTGGAAGGTGTCATGATCCAGCCCAGAACTTCCAAATCCTGACTTGTGCCTTTGCGCTCCACTCCATGTTTTCCCAATTCTCCCTGTGATACTTTAGCACATCAGTTACACATTTGCTATTAGCCACTCTATATAAACACATTGAGGAGAATTACTCAATGCAGATAAATAATCACCATAGGTTTTGTTAAAGGATATACAGTGAACCCTCGTTTATCGTTGGGGTTACGTTCCAAAAAGGACCCGCGATAGGCGAAATCCATGAAATAGTCAACTTTAGTTTTTTACAACTATTATACAATACAAATGTAAAGCATTTGTTTAAGAAATTAAAAAAAAACGTTCTTGCAAATAACTATGACAGTTTTTAATACTTTTAAAATAATAATACTGTAATAATACTGTAAAATAATATTTTTAATAATGAATATGAGGATAGACACATTGCGACTCACGCGTATTTCACAGTCCCTCTGACTGTGCCTCTTCGTCCTGACTCCGCTCCGCTGTAGCGTCATTTTCTGCTGAAGGCTGTGGTGCAGGTGTCTTTTTCCGAGAGAAGAACATAGTTATGGGTAGTTGTTGGCACTCTTTTTTCTTCTGGGCAAGAAGATTCTTGTAAACAGACATGCCACCTTCGATTATATTTGAAAACTGTAATGAGCGACACATCAACGGGTTTCATTCTTGTGCCACTCGCTGAAGTTCAGTGGCCATTCTCACCATGGTTGTCAAGCGACCAAGTGTTAGTCCATCTTCCTCATCTTTATCAACACTTGTGTCCTCTTCTTCCCCTTCTCCCTCATCCTCACTTGGTGGCTTTGTCATCTCTACCAGGTCTTCATCAGTCAGCGGAGCTGTGTGTGCATCAATCAGGGCATTAATTTCATCAGGAGTCATGTCATTAAAGCCGTCTCCTCCAAGCTGTTTAGCTAGATTCACAGCTGTATCTACCGCAGAGTGATGGATCTCGTCAAGGGAGACTCCGATCGGGTTTTGCACTGCCTCTGGCCACAGTTTTTTCCAGCAGGCATTCAAAGTTTCAGTTTTCATCTCCTGAATGGCCCTCTGAATATTTTGGAGACATGATGCAATGGTGTATCCACGCCAGTAGTTCTTTAGTGAGAAATCTTGATCCGAGTCCACAGCCTCAACAAGATGTTGCAGAGTGTTGCGCGTATAGAGAGCCTTGAAAGCACGGATGATGCCTTGGTCCAAGGGCTGAATCAGCGATGTAGTGTTCGGCGGCAGAAATTCGATTTTCACACCATCATATGACAAATCATCAGCGTGACCTCCGGCATTGTCAACGAGCAGAAGCACTTTAAAGTCTAGTCCTTTTCCTCTCAAATAACACTTGACCTCCGGGATGAAACACTGTTTGAACCAATCCTGATTGAGCGCTTTTGTCATCCAAGCCTTTGCGTTGTGCATCCAGTAAACGGGCAACGCATCTTTATTTTTGTTTTTCAGGGCTCTAGGATTTTTAGACCTATAAATAAGGCCTGGTTTTATCATAAAACCTGCCGCATTTCCACACATAACCAGAGTCAAACGATCTTTTTGGGCCTTAAATCCCGGGGCTTTGGCTTCTTCCTGCATGATAAAGGTGCGAGAGGGCATTCGTTTCCAAAATAAGCCTGTCTCATCCATATTAAAAACTTGTTCAGGCTTATATCCCCCTTCCTCAATGATCGCTTTAAATCTGTTGTTCACGTATGCCTCTGTTCCAGCGGTATTCGCAGAAGCAGCCTCTCCATGCAGAGAAACATTTTTAAGTCCAAAACGTTTCTGAAATTTCTCAAACCAGCCCTTGCTGGCATTAAATGGGCTTGATACTGCATGAACAGCACTCGTCGATGGCCCGAGATCCACATCCTCCTCCTCTTCGCTGTCATGAATGTCATCGCTGTCAGCAAAGGTTTCATAAAGTTTTTTAGCTTTTGTGCGGATAACATTGGTATCCAGCGTAATGTTCTTTTTCCTGCAGTCTTTAATCCACAAAGCTAAAGCAGACTCCATCCTTACGATGGTCTTGTTGCGGACAGTCACAACCCTTTTTGCATCCTTGTTAAAACTTATTGCTGCTGTCGTCCTTATTTTATTTTCCTCCTTCTTTATGGAACGAACCGAAGATTCATTTATTCCATAATGGCGCCCCACAGCAGCATAGCTTCTACCTTCCTTCAGCATGTCCAAAAGTTTAACTTTTTCTGCGATAGTTAGCATCCTCCTCTGCCTTTTGGGCGCGTCTGGAGGTGCCTTTGTCGGTGCAGGACGTTTCGTCGACATTGTGGGTTTTGGCATGGAAAAAAATTGCAAACATAAATTTGGCAGGCTGTACAGAGACGAGGCACGGAAACGGTTGACACTGGTGTAAGTGAAAGACCAATATCAACTTTTTTCACTTCTAGACTACAGTCCCTTAGCCAATCAGGATTCTGAACACAATGCACTGTAAAAAAAAAAATCCGCGAAACAGCGAAGCCGCGAAAGATGAACCGCGTTATAGCGAGGGTTCACTGTACGCAGAACCTTTATTTTTAAATAAATTTCTGAGTGGATAGTATCTCCATCCTTGACTCTTGTATGCTGCATAAATGGGAATTTTAAAAAATATATATATTTTTGAGAGTTAAAATAGACTGCAAAGTTGGCATTTGAGCTGCCCCAATGAGCCAGCTAACCCTGAGTGAATGACATCACAGCAATAACCGGTTTTAAGGCCAAGGCCTTTGACAGCGATAGACCAAAGTCATATAATTAACAATTTATGGTGAAAGTAAGAAATACCATTACTGACTTGCTCAACTAAGACTGATTTGACTTCATTGATTGTGGGTTGACAATCAGGATAGGTGTTATAATGTGTGCAACATACATGTACGGTACATGCATGCATTTTCACTGATAAAACGTAAAAGGCTAATTAAATAATCAGATGAACTGAGACAATCACATTCTGAAGCAAATTAAATAATCTTATAACAGTAACTTAATTACACAGTACAAGTAACCATGTATTAATCTAAATGCAGGTAAACAACAAGTGTTGTTTTTGTTGTTTTTTTATCCAAATGAGAGTTGGAGCTTACCCGTCTGTGTTCTCGCTTCTTGAAGGCCGATCTTGTGGCTGATTGTTTTGAAACAATCTGACTTTCAGTTGTTCGTTCAGTTCTCCGTTCATTTGCTTCTTTCACATAAGGGTGAGATGGCAGCAATATCCAGTTTAGAAATAAGATGGCTGCTCCACTCTTTCTCCATTCTCTCCATTATTGAGTACTCCACCATTACTGCTCAGCTCAGGCAATTACTAAAACCCAGGATGGAACGGGATGTCACCAGTTTTAGCAACAACCGCAGGGAGGTCACTGCCCAAGCGACATGTCACGTCCCGTTCCGTCCCAGGTTTTACCAACAACCCTCGGCTCACTCCAGGAAAACTAGTGCAACTAAACTCATTGTCCTTTTTAAAAAAATAAAAATAAAATAAATAAATACTTTCCTTTTCTTGTAGTTTTATTTAATTGTTGATACTGCGCCCTCTTTCAATACGGGCTTATAGCCAATGCTCCCTCAACAGATCAGAGGTCTCGTATGAGTCTTCAGTAAAATGTGCAGAGCAGAGGAGAGACCACTTCGTAGCCGCCCAATGTGCCCATGAACTTCTCACAAAACACGTCCAAATCTTTGCAGTTTGAACATTCTTGGGCCATGAATGCAATGTAAATCCACCTTCTGTCATGTTGCTGCACCCGCCAGCAACACATCTACATGGCATGGTGATAAATTAGCTCAAAACGGAGGATCGGAGTTGCAGTCAGCTCTGTGTTTTAGTATAGTGGAAATGGCGATGAGACTGATAGACTTCCTGCTGTGACGTTACGGACGTCAAGGTCATTCACTCAGACCACTACCTATATGAATCACTTTAATTGTAAAAATTACTATATTCGATTTATTGTTAACACTTAAAACTATTCCTATGCCATTCTTGAGGTCTCAAGGCATTTATAAACAAAGGTGAGGCCATGGCTCTGCGTATATGCTTTAAGTTCATGTTCTTGTTCTGTTTCCCGACTTGGATTATGTTTTTGGATGAAGATTTTTGCCTGCCAATTTTTGGGTTTTGTTACCGAGATTCCAACTCAGGAGTCTGTTCTTTTATTCAGCTCTGTTTTTTCCTGTGATTATTATCATCTGTGATTCTGTTCTCGCACTGTCTTCCCAGGATTTCGCTGAGAGATTTTTGGACTGTGCTGCTGAGCCTGCTTCCTGCCTGTTCTCATCATGAGCCTACTCATCAGGTATGTGTTAGTTAATTTCTAGTAGTTGCTCATTGTGTCCAATCTGTTCCTGTGGCCTCCGGGTCATAACAAAATTTATCCGCCACACCCTAGACCCAGCAGATGACGATGTGGTCAAATCTGCATTGGCTAAGCAGGGATCTGTTCTTGTATCTCATCAGCAAGAGATCATAGCTGTTTACCAGAGCATGTCCTCCATCACCGACACCCTACAAAGACTCTCCTCACAGATGGAGAGCCTTCAGGCTTCAATTGCAGGTTGACCAGCACCAGCTCCAACTAGTCAACTGGCCACTCTGGCCTTACCCCCTCGTGAACCTCAACTACCCGCTCCACAACTGTATGATGGTGCACCCAGAACCTGTTGTTCATTCCTCTCACAGTGCTCCTGAGCCATGGAACTTCAGGCATCTACCTTCCCATCTGAGAGCCCCTGTGTAGCTTATGTCATCATGCTCTTTAACAGGAAAGGCACGGAAGTGAGGAAAAGCTGTTTCAGCTGCCAGGGTACCCTGCTGCTCAAGTTTCAGGGAGTTTCAGGGAGTTCACTGAGGAGATGCATCAGGTTTTTTACCATTCCCCCAAGGGCAGGGAGGCAGCTCTTGCCACAGCAGTTGACTAGAATGTGAGTGCCTTGTATGATGCCTTCTTTCATGGGCTAAAGCATGCCATCCTGGATGAGATTGCACCTCATGACCTTCCTGACAGCCTGGATGGCTTGGTAGACCTGGCCAGTTGGGTGGATGTGTGCCTTCTGCTGCACAATCAGAGAAGGGATCAGCAGTGGAGCTGAAGGGTTGAACCCAGGACTGTCATCTCTCCATTGGAGGGTGCCACCCCCGGTGAGTTGGAGCCCATTCAATTATGCAGAACCTGAGTAACCCCAGAGAAAAGAAGATGCCATCAAGAAATTAGTTCCTGTTATAATTGTGGATAGTCTGGACATTTCATGTCCCACTGCCCAGTAAAAGTCTCTGCCCACCAGTAGATGTGGGGATATGGGTGGGTGTCTCTACACACACTTCCCTTGCTGGTAGGTCAATATTGACCATTGAGATTTCATTCCAAAACAACGTTCAGTGTGTTCAAGCCCTCATTGATTCTGTTGTAGACCAGAGTTTTATCAGGACTTCCTTGGTGGAAGAAGCGGGCATCCCCTTGTGTCAGCTAGATTGCCCCTTGTGACCAGAGCTCTGAACAGGGCTGAACTCAGTCCCATTCCCCATGTCTCTGGCCCTGTTACTTTGAAGATTTCAGATAACCACATTGAATGAATTTCATTCAATGCCATGAATGAATCCCTTGAGATTATTGTCCTTGGGCTTCCGTGGTTACACCTCCACAACCCCCACATTAACTGGAGTGATGGGACCATTCTTTTTTGGAGTACTCACTGCCTGGCCTCCTACCTATCTTCTACTCAGACTCCTCTGGCCCCTTGTGTCTGCAGTTCTGATGAGACAATAGATCTTTCTAATGTACCCCCCAAATATCTGGACCTTTGTTTGGTGTTCAGTAAGGCTCATGCCACATCTCTTCCTCCACACCA